>NW_007247289.1:0-2683 GCF_000164805.1 Carlito syrichta | reverse complement strand
AAAAAAAAAAAAAAAACAAACCCCACAAAAAGCTATGATCCTATAAAAAGCACACGCTTTAAAACATGGCTGAGCAATGAGCAACACTATGAAGCACTTGTTAGCCAAGTGAAATGCTAGTTAATTTCTTGAGATATGCAGTTCTTTCTAAAATAGAATTAGAGCTGGGCTCGGTGGCTCAGCCTGTAATCCCGCGCCTTTGGGAGGCTGAGGTGAGTGGATTGCCTGAGCCCGCGGGTTCAAGACCCGCCTGGGCAGCGAGACCTCATCTCTACAATAAATCAAAAAATCAGCCGGGTGTGGTAGCATGTGCCTGTAATTCCGGCTACTCAGAAGGCTGAGGCGGAAGGATGGCCGGAGCCCAGCGGGTCGAGGCTGCGGTGGCTGGGAGTGGCCACTGCACTCCAGTCTGGGTGACCGAGTGAGACTCCAACTCAAAAATAAATAAATAAATAAATAGTAAATAAAGTAGAATTAGAATCGACAACAGAAATCCTCCAGGTAAGATAATTTAACAGTCCCCTGCATGGGACCAATTATAGGCGCATGGGGCAAGATGTGGGGAACTGAAGGAACGTGCATGGATCTAGGAAAAATGACTGTGCTGCTGTGACCGCTCCTACACTCAAAGCAGCAAGAGGGAGAGAATGCCAGAACATGGAGAGAGTCACATAAAGCAGGACACCGGAAGAGGAGGGGTGGCATCCCGCTAAGGCCCGCATCACCCTGAGTTGAACTTTCAGGGAGAAAGCCAGGGGCAAATGCCCTGAATTCATTTCCCTACCATCTCACAGTTTCCTGTTGTGCTCCCGTCTGCTGGTCCAACTCAGTTGGAAGACAGAGAGCTCTGCCCCCGTCGACGGCCTACCTTGGACTCTAGGACTGCGAGCGGGCAGTGGTCCTGGAGGTGGAGACAGAAGACATTCGGCATAGGGGACAGATGGAAAGGTCACCATCGTAGCTCAGAGAGCAGATTGAAGTTTTTTCTGCACACAGACACACACACACCACTGAAAGAAATTTATTTTTTAAAATAAATTCTTGACTTTGGGATAGTAGTTGAGGAAACTGAAGACATTCTGAGGTATACAATTCTGGAATTAGTTCTACAATCAATTTTTTAATCTTTCTGTTTTGCCTCTTTTGACTTGAACAAATATTGGATCGTGACTGATGGCATACACTTTAATATTTTCATCTATGTAAATCATTTATCTGTCTTCCCCTGTTCACATCCAAAGGGGTTTCAACTCCGCAGGTGCTATAAAGCATAATACGTCAAAAATGGTCTAATATTGTGATTTTTGTTGGAGAAGTATCTTGCTTTCACAACTGGGCAGAAGCCTAAGCAGACAACAGTATCGTGTAGGCAGGGAGAAAACCTTATAGTACACAGTGCTATGTGGAGTAACATAGGAAGGATGTATGTTGTCACATACAGAATCATTACTCACCACTAACTATGCGTACCCCGAGTAGCTTACTGCACATGTAAGCTTATGTTTCCAGGTATAATTTGTTTGGTCTTCACAGGACAAGTATGCCATTATTGAGTCTTACCTCTCTAAACTCTGTCCTGCCCATCTTCTGGGATCTATACGGATTGACGGGATTAACACAAGTCCCATAGTTTTCGTAAGTACCAAATTTTGACATTAGATTTCCCCCCATGTGCTCGCCACTGAAGCCCCACAACGCCAAGGAGGGTCCGTCTCATCCGAGTAAGGGGACCTTGACTAGTCCCTCTCTAAGAGCTGTCCTCCTCCTTTCAACACCTTGGACTTGTATTTCCAGCAGTCAGACATCTCCATCGAGGTAGTGTATTTTGGACGCATTTCAAATGCAGCGTAGCTCAGCTGGAATTCACCGCATTTCCCCAACTTGCTGCTGCTTCTAGTTCAGTTGGGAGCATCGCCATCTACTCAAGCCCCGAAAATCTCCCCAAGGAGAAACGTGGAAATCATTCTGAGCGTTCCATTTTCCTCATCTGACATCCACATGCTACAAGGCTTGCAGTCTCCACTTTCTGGAATACTCCGAAATTCTTTCCTCTCCTGCCTCCCTATTTCATCGAACCTGACACAATTGCTTCTTCACTACACTTTCTGGCAATAAGCTCTGCACCTCGCTTTCCGGTCCCTTCCTTTTTTCAAAGGCCTATGTCCAGATTCCTTCTGCCATTGTTTCAGATAAATTTCATCACGCCCATCCTCTCCTTGAAAAACCCTAGTTTTCCCCTGGGGCCCACAAAAATCAACTGCTTTTTTTTTTTCCCCCAGGTTAAGTCATTTACTGCCCTTCAGCAACCCTTTTCCTCCCACTCCTACGGCCGGTTTTCCACCTCAAGATGCCGCTTCAGCTTCTAAACCCTGTTGCAGTGTGGACAACCTCACCTTGGTTTTTCCCTACAGGCACGTTTGTAAACTTACGTGCCTGTTCTCCAAATAAACTGCCTTCTGCGAGTCGGTTGTTTTCTGTGAGCCTTTGGGGGGTGAAGGACAACTTTCCCATGGGTCTCGACAGGATTTCACAAGATCACCGGGGTTCCCTTAGACCTTCGTCTATACTGCAGGCACGGATCCGGCTCCACCTGGCTGACATGCTCATGCCTGCTTTCCAGACCTCCACAGTCCGGCAGCCCCCGCCCCTTCTGGAGGCCAGACCCCCACGTCTGTCTCCCGGG
>NW_007247288.1:13206-15699 GCF_000164805.1 Carlito syrichta | reverse complement strand
CTGCCTCCACAGCCGGGCCTGTTCACACCGCTTTCTCCCCAGGCCCCGTGAGCTTCCTGGCTGGCCTGGGCCTGGCCATGGGCCTGGCGCTGCTCCTCTACTGCTGCCCTCCAGGTGGGTGTGGGGGCCCCCATGGGACCGGGCCTGCCCTCTGCCGCCTCTCAGTGCCACCCACCCAGGTCCTTGGGCCCCGGCCCCTCGGAGAGCGCCTCGGCCTCTCCGTGCCTCGGCTTCCTCACCTGCACCGTGGGGTGGGCTGAGAGAAGTGGGGTGTGTCTAGCGCCAGCCCCAGGGGCCCTGCTGCCCCAGGACTTAGAGAGTGACGGGCTTTGTGGCGGGAGGGAGGGAGAGGGCTGAGCGGGTCCCCCGGCCTTTTCTGCCGTGCCACGGTGTGTGGTGCCGAGCGGCCTGCTGGGAGTGGGGACACGGTGCCCACCGCCACTCTGGGCGGAGCTGGAGGCTCTGGCGTCCGCCCACTTCTTGTCTTTTCCGCTCGACCCAAGGCCGTGAGTGGGGACGTGCAAGTGCCCGCCCAACCTGCCTCCTAGGGCCCGGGAGGCCCCAGGGCAGGGCTCGCCTTCGGGCTGGTTCTCAAGTTTCTCCGGCTTGGCTTCCAGACCCCAGGGGGCTGCCTGGAGCCCGGCGCGTCCTCGGCTTCTCGCCCGTCATCATCGACAGGCACGTCAGCCGCTACCTGCTGGCCTTCCTGGCGGACGACCTTGGGGGGCTCTGACGGCCGGACCCGAGCCTCGCCCGCCGCTCGACAGAGTCCCCCCCGCCGCCTCCCCAAGGGGCTGGGGCTGCTTTTTCTCACTGCTTGTTTTTCATTATTTATGACTTGTGTCAGAAGCTCGCCTTCACCTTAAAGGTGCTTAATATTAAATGTTCAAGTCCTCAGCCTGTCTCGCTCCTGTATCTCAGGAGGGGTTTCTCCATGTTTCCAACTACGGCTGCTCCATCTGGGCGGCCTCAGTGTGCTCCTGGCATCCTGCAGTCCAGCTGCTGGCACAGGCCCAAGAGGGCAGGGCACGCTCTGCCTGGTTCACTTGCCCAGGCAGCCCCTGACACTGTCCTCTCCCACCTCAGATGTCACCCGTGCTGTCCCCTCCATGCCGTCCCCTTCTGCCTCAGATGTCACCCACGTTGTCTCCTCCTAACTCAGATATCGCCCTTCCCCTTGTCCCCTCCCACCTCGGGTGTCCCCCCATCGCCCCCTCCCGCCTCAGACACCCGCCACTGCCCTCTCCCCCCTCAGACATTCCCTCACGTTGCCCCCTCCCGCTTCAGATGTCCCACACATACCGTTTGTCCCCTACCCCCTCCCAAGTGTACCTGTGCACGTCTGCATGTCCGTGATGCCTGTGGGGACGTGAACACACACGTGAGGCACCAGCTGCAAGGTCTGGGCCAGGGCCCCGATCCCCTCCCGTGGCCAGAGCCCCCCCCCCGCCTGTTCCTGGGGAAACAGGATGCTCGTCACCCTGCAGAATCATCGTGAGTTGGCATTTCCCAGGGTTTCCAGAAGTGCTCATGTGCTGCCTTGGAAGGAGCTGGGCAGGTCCCCACTTGGGTGATGCTGTGGACGGGCATGGTGGCATGGGGCCAGGCTCCCGGGAGGCACCACTTGGCCACGGCGTCATGGAGCACATGAGGGGGCAAGCATGATGGGCGGGGGCAGCGTCATGAAATGCTGGACATGGCATCCCGTGACCACATGGCCCGCTGTATCCTTGCGGTGGCTCACATCTGTCCAGGGCACGAGGGTGAGGCCTGGGAGAGCTGGGTCTCGGAGCCTCCCGCCTGCCAGGGAGGCGGCTGTGGGGACGGCCCCTGGGGCCACCCCTTCTCTGCTAGAGCCTCCAGGCCTCTAGCGTCCCTTTGCCCACTGTCAGAGGCAGCCCCGCCCGGGACCCTCCTGCGGCATAAGCCGGCACAGTGAGGCTGGAGAAGGGCTGACCGCTTCGCTGGAGGCGTCCCCGTGCCTGGATGAAGGTGGCACACAGCAAAGGTGACAGACACCTGGTGGACGCGACCCATGTTAGGGAGGGCGTCAGACACCAGTGAAAGTGACAGATGCCTAGGTGAAGGTAGCATGCACTCAGTGAAGGCAGCAGACACCTGGTGAAGGTGACACTCAAGGAAGGTGGCACACCTGGTGAAGGGGACAGACACCTGGTAAAGGTGACTTGACACCTACCTGGTGAAGAAGACAGGCACCTGGGTAAAAGTGACACTTAGGGAAGGTGACAGACACCTGGTGAAGGTGACACACAGGGGAGGTGGCACACTTGGTGAAGGTGGCAGGCACCTGGGTGAAAGTGACACACACTTAGGGAAGGTGACAGACACCTGGTAAAGGTGACACATATCTGGATGAGGGGTATAGGTAGGCGTGACTTGCCCCTGGAAGGGGAGGAAAAGGTCTTGAGGGACACTGCATTTTGATTTTTGTGTCAGCTGATGGCTGAAGAGGCCCAAAGCCAGACAGGGCCC
>NW_007247288.1:10237-13041 GCF_000164805.1 Carlito syrichta | reverse complement strand
GGCCGGTCTCTGCGCGCAGGCCGTCCCAGACCCGGTTGGACTCGAGCCCGGGGCCGAGTCTGGGATGTCCCTAACCAGCAGCCAGGCCCCAGCCCCCCTGCCGCCTCCTGCAGCCTGGCTCCACAGGCCTGCGCTTCCAGGCTGGGGCTGGAGGGAGATGGGTAGAGCGTCTACGTCTGGGCCCAGCCCCACCAGGCGCGGCCATGAGTGAGGTCCACGGGGGGGTGGAAGGCGCCTTGGCATGCAGGCCCCTGTTGGCCCCCATGGGCCACTGCTGGCCCCAGGTCCCGCCTCTCTCCTACACCCCAGGAGGGCCACGTTCTGTGCCTCTGCACCTTTGCCGAGGGTGTTCGGGGGAGCACATGCTGCTCGCTCTGCTTGAAGACCCCCCACCCACCCCCCATCAACTCATCCTTCAGGTCCTGGCTAAGATGCTGCCTCCAGGAAGCCCTCAGGTTTCCTCCAGGCTACCACAGCTCTAGGGATGCTGTTTTCATGTCCACATCGGGGCTGTAAAGGGATGCTGGGAGGGGAGAACTCACGTGACCCAAGGTTTGGCCTGGGGGCTGAAGGGGCGTGAGGGAGAGGGTGAGGGGCGTGGGAAGGAAGAGGCCAGGGAGGGTGCGTGAGGGAGGGGCTGGAGGAGGGAGAGGGCGGTGGGTGTTGTGAGGGCGATACGAGCCTAGGGGTGAGGGAAGGGGCGAGGGGGGGCATGGGGAGCTGCTGCTCGACCGGGAGCGTGTTTGCCAGGGGCCCATGAGGACACAGGGCGCGTGAGCTCAGAGCCCGGAAGCGCAGCTGGGCCTTGCACAATTGGGGTTCCGGCCACGGAGAAGTGGCCATGTTGACTCTGCAAGGCAGGATCGGGTTTGGAGTGACGCTGACGCTGCCGAAACGCCGTGTTGCTGTTTCCAGTCCCGCCAGGTCAGCGCCGGCCAGGCCCTGCTGCTCCTTGCGTGTCCCTCTGCGGCCCCCGATGCAGCAGGGACGTCTCGTGCCCGCCACTCCCTCTGTGCCAGGGCCTGGGCCCACAGGGCTGTCGCACCTGCCTGGGGCCGACTCGGCCCTGCCTGGCTCCTGGGCCTGGGTCTTCTGTCTGCCCCGTGGTCCCGTGACAGGTGCCCGGGCACGGGACGTGTGGAGGGAGCGGGAGTAGGTTCTGCCCAGACCTGCTGCACGTCCTGTGTGCACCGAGCACCCACTGAGTGCTGGACGGTGCTGGGAACACAGGCTGTGGGGTGGCATCTGCGGGCAGAGCCAGGGCAGACCCAGGACTGGACACAGGAGAAGCAGAGGCACAGATAGGTGCTGGGCCCTGCCCACCACTCCAGCAGAAGCCCTCAGCCCTCAGGAGAGCCTGTGGGCGACCCGTGTCCTTGGGGCGCAGCTGTGGGGTTCGGACCCCAGCTCGGGGGGTCCTTCCCCAGGCCACACTGGTCTCTCTGGCCCTCAGATGGTGACCCTCGCCCAAGGCACCAAGCGCGGCACAAATGCCAGCGGGAGCCAGGACGCGGCCAGGGAGGGCAGTGCCCTGGGAGTGGCCTTGGAGCTGCCTGCTGGCCAGGCGGAGTCTGGAGGGGAAGTCCTCAGGGGCGGGCGTGCTGAGGGCTGGCCCCGAGCACGGGGGCCGGTGGATGCGAGGTGGGGGCGCAGCCGGCGTGCGCGTCTGAGGCGAGGGAGACCTGGGGCAGGGGGTCGGGATACACACACCCAGCTGGGGAGGAGAGTGACGGGGTTCCCTGGGCTTTGTGCTGCCTTGTCAAGGGCCAGGCCCCCGGGCCTCACGCCTGGGAGGTGGGAGCCACACCCGTCCCCGAGGGCCCTGGCACCCTGGCCGACGGCCCATGACTCCGTGCCACCCTCTGCGTGCAACCCTCTGGCCCCGTCGGGGTGAACTTCCTCTCTTGGCCGAAGGAGGAACATAGCCACGTGCCGGCCCACATCCGGTTGCTGTCCTGGGGGCCGGGCACACAGGCAGCACGCCCCGCCGGGGCACCGGCCGGCGCCCAGCCAGACTGAGCCGTGCCGGGGACCTGGCGTCAGGTGGCATGCCCCCTGCCACACCGCCTCCTCTGGAAAGCCCGTTGGCGCCCGCCGTTCGTCGTCACGTCCTCCTTTCAACAGCGCGTCCTGGAACGCGTTCCCCCATCAGTGCCTTGAAGAATCCTCCTGACGGGACAAACAGCCAGCGGGAGCGGGTGCCGGGCCCCGTTCCGGTCACCCACCCTTTCCCCCAGATCCCCCCCGAGGATGTCAGAGCCCAGGCCAGAACGTGCTTCTGCTTGTCCGTCACTCGGGAGCGAGGTCTGCCACCCCGATGGTGGCCGGCGGGCAAGACCATGGGGTTGGGGTGCCGCTCGCAGTCTCAAGGAGCCGGGGGGGCTGCTCGTTGTCCAGCAGAGCCAGAGGGGCGCTGCCCACCTAGGGGAGCTGGAGGGGGCTGCTCGCTGTCCAGGGGGCTCCGGTGGGAGCGGGGAGAGAAGAAGGTGACGGGGAAGCGGGGCCTGGGGCACGCCAGCGCCCTCCTCCCCACCGGGCGGCTCTGGAAGGCTGCTGGGAGGAGGAGAGGGCGAAGCTGGCGGAAGACACGGTGGCATCTCATCGGCAGGGGCGGGGACGGGGGTCACTGCAGCAGGGACACAGAGGCCACGCAGGAGGGCAGCGGGCCGGTGGGCCCCACGCCACTGCAGGCCGGCAAGTGCCCAGGTCCCGGGAGGTGCGGTGGGAGAGCAGGGGGCGGGGGCTGGGAAAGGGCGGGCCAGGGAGGAGGGGGATCGGTCGCCTGGGAGCTGGTTTCTGCGGGG
>NW_007247288.1:0-10217 GCF_000164805.1 Carlito syrichta | reverse complement strand
CCCCACTGACCGGGAGGGTGGCTCAACACGGCTGCAAAGGCCGCAGCAAACAGACCCAGCGCCTAGGTGAGACCTGAGCCAAGACCCCAACTGGGCAGCAGGAAGCCACCCTGAGAGTGCTGGGAGCTTGTGACACTGGACAGGCGGGCTGCACACCAGCTCTGCCTGTGTTGGGTTGCCTGGCCCGAGGGATGCTGATGACGCCAGCCCCACCTCTGTGCCTCCGAGCCTCACCCTGAGAAATGCCAAGAGCGCAAGAGTCCCCCACACCCAAGAGCCAGGAGGCGGCACCCCGCTGGGAGGCCTTGGGGAAGGGCTGGCACACGAAGCCTGGCACCAAGGGGCAGGTGCTTTATTGGTCATTCATGATTAGAAAAGTGGGTGCTTGGACCCCCGCAGAGGGGCAGGGCTCTGCCCATCACTGCTGGTGGAGGGTGTGCGCAGGGCCTGCGGCCCCTGTCGGCCAGCTCCTTCCTGATGGCCACCAAGACTAGGCACTGTGGCCAGAGCCAGTGGCCACCCCCAGGGCCCAAGGGCGGTTCTGGCTGCTGGGTGTCCTGGACTAGGAAGTGGGCAGAGGCGGGGTTCACCAGGGTGACCAGGCAGGCCCCCCGGGAGGTGGGGATGCTGGTGCATTGGCAGAGGGCAGGCGTCTCCTTGTCCTTCCGGAATGTCCTGAGAAAGAGGCCGGCCCTGGCCCCTCTCCAGCCCATCCACGGACCGGCTGCGTGTCTCTGGGTGGGCTGGGACCCTCATCTGGGCCCTGGTCTCTGTAGCTGTCCAGTCTGACCTCTGGGCTTTCGTGGCCAGCCCCCTAGCCCCTTGCCAGAGGGAGGTGCCTCCCTGGATGAGAGCCGAGCCGGGAGCGCCCTCAATCACAGTCGGATCAGTGGCTGGTTGGGGACTTGGTCCCGATAAGGCTGGCCTAGGCTTAGGCAGTTTCGGGAAGGCCTCACGCAGGGAGGTGGACGCCTTGCGGGTGCAGCAGCTCCTGGGGCCAGGGCAGCCAGGCTGCAGGGCAGGTGCGATCCAGGATCCTGGAAAGGAGAGGGAGGCGAGGCTCTGAGCCCATCCTGTGACCAGCCCACGGGCACTGAGGCCATTCGGACACCTGGACACTCTGACTCAGGAAGGAGCAGGACCTGACTATGACATGGATAGGCATCAAAGCTCCCCAAGCCTCAGTTTCCCCCTGAAAATGGGATGGAAATGGCGTTTCTGCATCACTGCCAGGATTTAAGGGCCTAGTCTGGTGCAGGGAGCCGGGACCCGGCAGCTGAGACCATAGTCACCTACAAAGCTCAAGACTACTCTGGCCGGTCCAGCAGAGGATGTGCAGTTGCCTCGAAGCTGGGGACTCTGAGGACAGCCCCGAGGGTGCCAGTGGGTGCCCATGTGGCCCCCCAGGCACCAGCGCCCTTTCCTGGACGGCAGCTAACTGGTGCTCAGGGAGGGCCGTGCACTGTGTCAAGGCCCTCAGCAGGGATGAATCACAGCTGGCCATCGTGTCACGGGCGAGGGAGGAGCTGGCACTCAGGTGTTCTGTAGGGGGCAACACACTGGGCCAGGGGCCAGGCTGTGGGGACTCCCAGACCCTGGCCCCACCCAGAGAGTGGCCGATGTGTGGGGGTGTGGCCATGGGTGTGGGCACTGGGAGGCTGCTGGCTGGGACCCCCCTTCTGGGGCTCCTGCACTTTCTCTGTGAGGGGCTGGAGCTCACAGACAGCACCCCAAGGCCCGGCTTGGTTTCTAAGGTGATGTGGAACTCTCCAACTCAGCTCCCAGCCTCCTAGCTCACCACTCACTATGGCCACCATGGGCAATGTTCTCCCGACACACACGACAGACTGCCCTGTCCACTCTGCCTCAGGACACTGCTGGAGGGGACGGCCATCTGTCAGGAAGGGCTGCCTCTCCCTCCTTTGGAAACTCACCTCCCTCCTGGACACACTCGAGGAGTGACTGCTAAGCTGAGGCCACATGAACTGTGGCCGCCCTGGCCACGGCCTGAGTTTCCCGGGCCTCCTGTGGGTTCTACGCCTGGCCTGTATCCTCAGGCAGATGCCTGCCTCTCTGAGCAAGGAAGAAGGGAGTGGCCAGGCACGGGTGGGAAGCACTTCCTGCCCTGGGGCCCCTGTCCTGTGCTTGAGGAGGGGACGGCCTCCTTCCGAGTGGGCCACGCAGCCAGGGTCCCCCCCCCAGAGCAGGCAGGTGAGGCAGCAGGGGGAAGAATCAGGTGTCAGGGGGCTCCCAAATCCCACCATCCTGGTCAGAGGGCACGGTCGGGTGGGCACATCGGCAGGGGTCATGCCACAGCCCCTTTCGCAGGTGGCAGCTCAGGTGAAGAGCCCCCCGCCAAGTGGGGCCGAAGGGGGTGCAGAGTCGTGCGTGTATCCAGAGGAGCCAGATGTATCTCCAAGTGTGTCCTTGGGAGGGCTGGCTGGGGGTCCCAAAGCGTGTGTCTAAACACGGTGACCACAGGCCCTCGTGGCCGGGGCAGGGCTGGCCTCAAGGCAAGAGGCCAGGTACGGCCCACACGGGGTGGATGAGGGCCCCCAGCCTGGAGGCACCGGCGAGCCTTCCGCCCGTCCCCCAGCTCACCTGGGTGGCCTACTGCCGGGGCGCCACGTCCAGTATGGGCTTCTGGACCCCGAAGGCTGTGATGAAGATGTTGACCACCACGATGATGAACACCAGGCCAGTGGCCAGGTTGTTGAGGAAATCCAGCTTGGCGTGCTTGGCTGGGTTGTTAAGGTCATACTTGACTGTGGGTGAGAGGGCGGACGGTTCAGTGGTGGCCCAGAGCCCCCCCGGACATGGAGGAAGCTCAGGGGTGTGTGTGCCAGGCCCCGCCACGTGGGTGCTGCGGGCCCTCAGCTGTGCCGAGGGCATGTCTGTCCCCCAGTGAAAAACACGTCTCACTAGAACGCCGGCAGGAGGGCACCTGGCTTGGGCAGCCTGCTGGCTGGGACCCCACCTTCTGAGGTCCCCAGCCTTCTCCATGAGGGACGGGCGCTCACACACGCCACCCCAAGGCCAGGCTTGGTTTCTGCGGAAATGCACGGAGTTCTGTGCGCCTGCGCCTAACTGACACTTGCAACTACCGAAGGCTCGGTTATCGCATCCGTTCTACAGGCAGAGAAACCGAGGCCCCAGGAGGTTCAGTCACTGGCTGGAGGCCACTGGCCCAGGGTCCCCTCACCTCTCCGGGCCCAGGGAGCCCACGTCCCCTGGGCCCAGGATCCTCCCACGCCTCCTGGGTGCTTTGGCTTCCCCTCTCATCCCTGGACAACTGTCGCCAAGCACAGCCCTGAGCCTGTGCCAGGGACACTGAGAGCTGTGGCCGGCCTCTCTCGGACCGTGAAGACCAGACGGACCAGGGCTGAGGCAGCAGCACTCCGAACCCCAGGCCCGGGCCCTGACCACCCTGGTCCTGTGTGTGCTCCGCAAGCGCAGGGTCGGAAGAAGCCGCTTCCGGGGCCGGGCCCCGGAGGAGAGCGCAGGGGTGGCGGAGTCGGCCCCCGCCGGCCTACCTAGGAAGATGAGCAGTACGCCCACGCCGATCTGCAGAGCCAGCGAGATGGAGATGAGCACCACCAGGGGCACGTAGAAGGCGAAGCTGGGGCCCTGCTCCACCACGGCCTTCAGCTGGGACGCGTTGGCCATCAGCAGCGCGATGTCCAGCATGCTCTCGGCCGCACTCTTCTTGTTGGCGTAGTGGTTCACGTTGATGGGCCGGTGCCTCCAGCCCCAGCGGGGCGGCTGCGGGGGCAGGGAATTGTGGGAACGGACTGCGCCTGCCCCCGCCCTGCAAGCGCTCCTCCTCCAGGCTGGAGGGAGCTTGACCCTCATAAACCTCCCCTGGGTGAAGTCCTGGGGCAGGGAGACGGGGGCAGCAGCCCCAGCGCACTCCTGGGTCTCCTGCCGTGGGGAGGGGAGCACTCCTCCCCTCCACCCCGCCCGCTGTGCCCCCAGCCCGCCCCACCCGGGGATGTGGATCTCGGCTTGCTGTCTGGAAGGGAAGCGAGGTGCGGGCAGAGGACCAGAGCACACCGGCACAGGCGCGAAACAAGCCCCGCCTGGCCAGGCCTGGGTGTGAGGCTGGGTGACCACCGTCCGCCCCCAGCCCCGGCCTCAGGGCAGGCCTGCGGAAGGGTCAGGCGCTTTGCTGAGGTGTGGCACCCAGCCATTCCCACACACAGCAGGCGCTCAGCAGATGCATCGTTGTATGACGGACATTGAAGCCCAGCTTCCTCCTAAATGTTCAGTCATCACAGGGGTAGAATTTGGATCTCTTGGCCTGGCATCGCCCTACACTCTTCCCTCTGGACTCGGACACCTGTTCGTGAGGGTCCCCTGCCATTTCCCTGTCGCTCCCAGGCCCCGCCTGGACAGAAGCCACTGCCGGCAGGCAGCCTCCCAGGACTTCCCCGGGCAACGCATGTCCTCCCTCCTGCCATGGGAGGTCAGCTCTGGGGACAGCCCTCATGCCAAGGCAGCTCAAAGCACACGGCTTCCTCTCCCCCCAGGCGCCCCCCGAGCTCCCTGGAAGGCCACGCCCCCGTCACTCAGGATGACCGCCAGGCCTGGTCACCGGTGGGAGGCAGCGCGAGAACCCATGGCTGGCGGCCAGCCTCCTGGGGCCCGCTCTGGGATATCCTGTTTCCAGACTCATAAAAGATGCAGGTTGGGAGGCTGGGAGGACGGGAGCCCGGGCCCCAGCTATGAGAAGGGTGGTGCGGGCACCCACGCCTCTGCTTTCCGAAGGCTGGGCAGTCTCACCGTGAAAAACCTGAGGAGGCTGGTCAGAGCCAGCATGGCGGGGGCCTTTTGTCCACGGGGGCACGAAAGTTGACACCTCACCCACAGCGATGTGCCCGGAGGAAGGGTGGGCCGCCGAGGGACACGGTGTCGGCTGCCTGCACGGGGCCCTGCCGGTCCTCCTGACCACCCGCCCTCAGCGCCGGCTATTCTCTGAGCAGCACACCGGTGTGGGCCCAAGTCTGACGTGGGAGGACACAGGGAAGGCCCCCGCCTGGACCGGCCCCTGGCGCCGCTCTCCGGCCGTTTCCCATGCCTAGAAGCCACCCAGCGCTTCTGTTCTGCTGTCCCACACTGGGCTTCTCCCAGGCCCCAGCATGTCCAGGACCTGGCCACTCCCACCCAGGCTCGGCGTAATGGCCCACGCGGACAGACCCGAGCCCGCCACCGACTGTCCTCAGCTCGCTCCCCCCCCCCCCCCCCCCCCCCCCCCCCCGCTGGCCCCATGCCATGGTGCGTGTGCTCCACCGGGGGCCAGGTGCCCAGAGGCTGAGGGCCCACAGCGGGCACACACTGCTCAGCTTTGTGAACACTAAGTGCCTGAGTGCCTTCCCAAGGCCGCCCACGTGTCCCTCGGCCCCATGCCGGGCCTGGTGCCAAGAGAACAACGCCCCGTGCAGACCCCCTAAGGGCATACATACACGCAAATGCATGGAAACATACACCAAACACGTAAACACACCCACGCATCTACACCCCAGCACACACTCACGAGATACACACATGTCTGCACACAACACATACACACACACAAACCACACGCACACGTACGTAAGGAATGTGCATGCGCCTAGGCTCACCGTGCTAGCCTCTGGGTTCATTCTGAGCTCTTCAGAACTACCTAAGTATTTTGCCGCCTTGCAGCCATGAGGGACGCTCTGACACACGACGGCCCCCTCAGAGGCAGGGCCCCAGCCCCCAGCTGCAGCTCTCAGCACCCCCAGTGTCCCGGCACCTGCCCTGTTGTCCTCAAACCCACTGGAGATGGGTAAACTGAGACGCAGTGAGGGAGGGCCCTTATTCAAAGCCACATAGCAAGTGAGAGCTGGGCTGGGATTTGAACCCAGGGCCCGGAGCGCAGAAGCCCTGGCAGCTGACACCACCATTCTCTGGGGTCTGGCAGAGGTGTAGGAGGGGTGGAGCGACCCTTGGGCGGTTGAGCTCTGGAGGCTTCTGGCCCCAGGTTCCAACTGTGACCTCAAGACAGCTAACCCCACCCGTGCCTCAGTCTCCCACGTATGCCACAGGGCTCCACAGCAGACACTCCGCAACGTCCTCAGAGCCCTGGGTGGCCAGCAAAAGCCCCAACCCACACACCCCTCCTGGGGAAGGGTGCTTCCCACCCATCCGGCCATCTGCTTCCTGATCAACCTGCCCCATGATAGGAGCACAGCCCAGCTGCAGGCCCAGAGCCAGGGAGACCTCTGTGCCCGGGTCAGTCCCCGGTACAGCCCGGCACCGTGGCTCTGGCAGCATGCCCCCCCCGCTGGCCTCCGTTGCCCCATCGGTATGTCCAGGTTGCACCTAGGACACCGCCCACCCTCCCGTGAGAGGGTGTGTTACTTTCCCATTCCACAGTCCAGGAGAGGGAGGCTCAGAGGGGCTTTGCCCAGGGCCACCTCCCAGGACTGTCCCAGAGCTTAGGGCCGTCCCAGAACACTGCACAGTCAGTGCTCGCCCCAGGCAGCGGCCCTCCCAGGCTGTGTGGGCTGACGCCGAGTGCCACGCAGATGGGGAGGGGCTGCAGGGCTGGTTTGCCTCCCCGTCTCCCACCTCGGTGCTCTGGGCCTTGGAGCTGACACCACACGGTGAGTCCCAGGAAGGACAGACACACACGCCCCGTCTGGGCTCCTTCCACTGTCCCGGGAAGGGCCTGAGGACGGCGGGGGCCCACCTTCCACAGGTTTGGGAGCCTTTGGGCCTGCCCGGTTGCCAGGAGTTGAGCTGGGCACCCAGCCCCAGTGGCCTGAGCAGTGCAGGGAAAAACACCCTGGTTAATGTGTGCCCAGGACGATGGGACTTTCCCAGCACCAGGGGCTGGGCTGGAGGCTGGGCATTTCTCCTCTACAAGCTAGGAAGGAGCTGGGGGAGAGAGTTAGCTCTGCACAGAGATGCATGGCTCCCCATGCTACCACCTGTGGACAGATGGCCTCCCCTGGGGGCAGGCCATGTGGTCCTGTGGCCACAGCTCGGCCTCCTTGGCTGAGGACTTGAGCCTGCGCCTCCGGGCCTGGCTCTGGCCAGCATAATGGGAGCTCCGGCCCACCTAGGGCTCAGATGGAAGCGGCTGGGGTGGGGGGCCTATGGCCCCTCAACTGTGGGGACGCACAAGTGCTGTCCCTCCCCAGGACCTGCAAGGAGCAGGCTGGGCACGGCCACGGAGCCTCCCCAGCAGTCCCCGAGCCAGGCACAGCTGACCTGCAGGGTGACCACTCTGCGTTTCAGCTTCCTTATGTGTGCAACAGGCATGCGGGGGTGTGATTGGGGCTGAACGGGCTGGACTCGGAGGCCAGGGGCTGCAGGGAGCAGCGAGCAGGGGGCGGCAGGGCCAGCGGGCTCCTTGTCCTCCACGCCGGCTCTCACCTCTTCGAAAGACTCAACTTCCCAGTGGACTCCATCAAGTCATAACTGGCGGCATATGGAAAATAGTGAGCAGGAAAAGAAAGGACAGACCGGGGCACTGGGCTTCCTGGCTGAGCAGGACCAGAGGGCCTCCAGGGCTGGGTTGCCTGGCCTGCGGGTTCAAGTCTAGACAGCCTGGCCTGCTCAGGGCCCCTCCCCTGGGCTCAGCCGGCACCTGCAGGCAGGGAGGGACCTGAGAGCTGAGCACCCCCTCTGTGTGCTGAGACCCCGGGGCCGCAGGCAGCCCTTGCCTAGCCCACCAGGGTGGGGCATGAGCTGTTGGGCCCACCCCCGGGTGCCACGCGCACAGACTGGAGCCACGTGGGAGGCCCAGCGTCCAAGCCTGCGCCTGCGCCACCTGCCCCCAGCCGGCCTGGGACGCAGGCCACGAGAGGGTCTCCCAGCACCAAGCCTGCGCTCCCGGAAGGAAGTCCCGGCAAAACAGCAGGAAGTGCCGGCAGGCAGGGTCCCGGGAAGTGGAGCTCGGCTGGGCCCACTTTCCTGACTCAGCACTGGCCAGGAGTGACCCTGAGGCCATGCCAGGGTCGCCTTTTAGAACTTGGCTCAGACCCCGCTGGTCTCAAGACCCGCCAGGAAAGCAGAAATGAGGAAAGACGTGAACTCCCCCGAGGGCGGTGCAGGCCACACATGGCCCAGATGCACTGGGCACAAGGGCGGCCTCTGAGGACTGGCCTCTCAGCCCAGGGCTGGCCCGAGCCTTCGCCCTGTGGACTGTGGGGGTGGGAGGGCCAGGCTGGCACCTGTGGCCGCCACCCTCCTGGCCCCAGCCCCATCCCCACCACCTCCCCGGTTCCAACTGTGTCCTGGCCACTGCCTAGGGATGGCACAGCTGTGGGCCATTTCCACACCACAATTCTGCTGCCAGCCCAAAGTGAGTGCCCCTCACATGAGGGCCTCCTCAGGGTCCAGGCCCACGGGGGGCACCACAGCACTCCCCAATGGCCTGGCCCAGCGGAGCCCAGCAGGGCGCCTCTGCACGGGAGCTACACGCTGGCTCCTTCTGGAGTCCCAGCCACCTGGAGGGTGAACAGACACCTGTGCCCATTCGACAGGAGGGGAAACCGATGCCATCCTTGGGGCCCCTCCCTGGGGAAAGTGTTGCCACTTCCGAACCACTGCCGGGTGTCGCCACTGGGACCGGCGGGAAGTTGGCGTGACGGCGCCTGCCGAGTGCCGGGCCTGGCTCCGAGCCCTTCGCGAACATCCGTCCCTCGGCCTTGCCGCGACTCTGCGAGGTCGACGCCGCTGTCGCATCTGTCCCGCAGACGAGACACTGAGGCACACAGTGGGACTCCATGTGCCCCAGAAACCATGAAGCGGGTCCCAGGGTAGGAAGTGGAACGGAGCCCAGGCTGGATGAGCAGAGTAGTCCTCGGGGACACAGGGGCTTAGCCCCCAGCAGCTCACAGCAACCGGGGATGGGCCTGCAGGGCCCTGCCCCTCCAACCTGGCTCCACCCCTCCACCGCCTGGCCCGCCTTGCCTGTGCTGGTGGTCCAGCCTCTGGGCCTTGGCCCCTGCCTCCTCCGCCTGCATGTCCTCCCACACGTCACAGAGGGCCAGACCTGCCCGCCCTCCTCCACGGCCCTCAGGCCCAGAGCCAAGGTGCCCGGAAGCCTCCCTTACCCAGGCCACTTGGGAAATCCCTATGCCTGCTGGGAATCCCACGCTTTGCTGGGCTTCTCCCCGGGGGCTGGGCTGCTCTGCTCTCCAACCACAGCTGGGCGCGGGGCTGCGTCCCCCTCCCGGAGTCCTCAGAGCCGAGACGGCGATCCCTGAGCAAATCCAACCCCATCTCCTGGCCGGAGGTGCGCCCAGCCCCCCGGAGGCACAGACCCTCCCGCCACCTTCAGACGCGAGCAGTGCTGTGCTGGGGAGGACACGGCCTGACCAGGTCAGGGGCAGGGGACCAGCAGACTGCAACCGCCCCAGCTGCCTGCCCTGCTTCCTAAAGGCAGGAGGAAATCGTTGGTTTTCCCTTCTAACGAGCAGCCACAGGGGCAGCCTCCTCCCCAGGAAACGCCGCCAGAGCTGCCGGCTGCTTCAGAGAGCTCACACGCAGACCAGGGCCAGGGCCAGGTCCTGGGGTCTCGCACACCTGTGGCGTCCCACTGTGTGACGGCTCCCTCAACCCCCGGTTTCCTCATCTCTAACCTGGAGACAAAGGCACACAGAACCCCAGAGCCCCGTCCCTGTGGCTCCGGGGCCCCTCCTCCCTGGCTCGCCGGCTCCCACAGCATCGGCCTGAGGCTGTTCCCAGCGCCTGGGCAGTGTGTCTTTGCCCCAGTCTCGTCCACACCATGGGGGCGTCTGGAAAACCCAGCAGGCTGCTGCCCCCTGCCCCCATCCCGGGGTAGGGGTGGGGGGTCGGACAAGGAAAGAATGCCCCAAGTCAACCAGCCACTAGAGGGCCATGCCAGAACCTCTCAGCAAACACAAGGTGCTCAATAAGTGCTGGGCGCTGGGAAGAAGGCTGGGGCACGAGGCCCTAGCCAGCTCGGGCTCGGCGGAAGCAGCAAGGACTGTGAGGCGTGGGGGGACCAGGGGAATCGGGTCTGCCGCGGGGGCCAGGGACTGCAGCCGGGGCCTGCGCCATGTCCGCCGCCCCCAGCCCGCAGGCGAGCTCCGGAGAGACACCGGGGCCTGCAGGCAGACACCCCGAAGGCTGCGGGTGGGAGAAGTTCGTTTCTCGAGGCAGGTGCGTGGAGTCGCAGCCACAGCGCGTCCCAAGCGCCCCTGCCCGCAGGAGGCCGT
>NW_007247287.1:431641-457278 GCF_000164805.1 Carlito syrichta | reverse complement strand
TGCCACTGCACGCACTCCAGTCTGGGTAACAGAGTGAGTCTAACTTAAAAAAAAAAAAAAGAATAGAATAGAATAAAATAATTTTTCACAAAGGAAAAGCGTCACTGGTTAATTTTACCAAATATTTCAAGAATTAACATAAATTATTTATTATTTTATTTTGATTTCATTTATATATATATTTATTTATTATTAAATTATTCCAAACAATTGAAGTGACAGAGTGAGACTCTAACTCAAAAAATAAATAAATAAATAAAAATAAAAAGACAAATAGATGTTTTTAAATGGGCAAGGGATATAGACATTTCTCTAATTTGACCATTAAGCACATGAAAAAGGAAGTGCTCCATATCACTAGTTATTAGGGAAATGCAAATCAAAACACAATAAGATATCATGTTGCACTCACTAGAATGGCACCAATTAAACAAAAACAAAAACAAAAAAACTCAGAAAATAACAAGTGTTGAAAAGGATGTGAAGAAATAGGAACCTTTGTGCATTGCTGATGAGAATGTAAAATGGGTTAGCTACTTTGGAAAACAATTTGGTAGTTTCTAACGAAGTTAAACATAGAATTATCACATGATTCAGCAATTCCACTCCTAGATATGTACCCAAGAGAAATGAAAACATACATCCACACAAAAATTTGCACATGAAATGCTTATAGTATTATTTTTCATAGTAGTCAAAAGTTGGAAACATCCCAAAGTCCATCAATACATGACTGGAAAAACAAATCAGATATACATCTGATGGAGCATTATTCAGCAATGAAAAAATTAAAGTATCAGTTCATGCTGCAACCTAGATGAACCTTGAAAACATTATGCTAAGTTAAACAAGTCAGACACAAAAGACCACATATTGTATTATTTCACTTATATAAAATGTCCAGAATAGAAAAATCCATAGGAACACGAAGTATATCAGTGACTGTGGCCAGGGTCTGGGAAGTGGGACAGTGGGAATGGGGAGTGATTGCTAGCAAGTATGGGGTTTCCTCTTATGGTGATAAAAATGTTCTGAAGTTAGATGACTGTACAGCCTTGTGAATATACTAAGAACGACTGAATTATTTAACTTAAAATAGTAAATTTCATGGTTTGAGAATAATATTTTTATTTTTTAATTTTTTTGAGGTGAAGTCTCACTCTGTTGTCCAGTCTGGAGTGCAGTGGTATGCTCACTACCATTGCAGCCTCAAATTGCTGGCCTTTGGAAATTCTTCACATCAGCCTTTCAAGTAGCTGGAATCACAGGCAAGTGCCACCTCAGCTGATTTTTTTGATTTATTCTAGAGACAAAGTCTTGCCAAGTTACCCAGGCTGGTCTGAAACCCCTGGGCTCAAGCAGTCCTCTCCCTCAGCCTCCCAAAATGCTGGGATTACAGGCATGAGCCGCCAGGCCTGGGTCATATTTTCATTTTTTAAAAGATGAAATAGATATGTTTCAGACATATAAATGCTGAAAACTTCTTCTCCATCAGGCTGCCCATAAGAAAATTTAAAGGAAATCTTTCATTCAGAAAGGACAACATACAGAATATGGATCTATAAGGATTAAAAAAAATCAGAAATTGTTAGATGCATGGATAAATATATAACTTTTTCTATCATGGATAAATATATAACTTTTTCTATTATTTAAACTTCTGTTAAATACAATTATCTATTTTAGCAAAAATAATTTTTTAAATGTATTACGGTGTTTGTAACATTTATAAAATACAACATATACTTACATTTAGGCCCTTGTAGTAAAGGCCTCCCTCATTAGGTAAGTGTTCTAGGAACCCATCAGTATCAGTGTATCTGCCAACATTTGTTGTGAGAGCTGTGTAGGGCTTCAGTGAATTTTTATTAGAGACTTTTAAAAATGTGTTTGCCCGTTTAATGATGGGTGATTCATGAGCACACCTGCCCACACCACACAGTGTTCAGCAGTTTTTTTTTACAAAAAAATAACATGACCCCAGTACCACATCCTCCCTATTCACCCGATTTGTTTTTTGTTTACCCAGATTTTTTTTTTAAAAAAGCCCTCAAAGGGAAACATTTTGACCAAGGGAAGAGGTGAAACAAAAAACAACAGAAGCAATAAAAGGCATCAAAATTGATGAATTCAAAACGTTTTGAGCAGTGGAAAAAACATCTTGATCAGTGTATTGCATCCAACGGAGAGTACTTTGAAGGTGACTGAAATTTAAATATGAAAGAATAAATACACAATATTTTATAAATAAAATCCTGTTTTGGGGGGGTCCTCTCTTATATACACTTACATGGCAAAATAACATAAATATTAGTAAGGGAGAAATAGAAGCAAATGCTTTAACTTTCTTATACTATATATAAGGCAATATTATATCATTTGAAGGTATTTATGTAAAGTTAAAGATATAAACTATAAACTTTAACAATTTAAAAAATGAAACAGTCGATTAATTTTCTTGTTTATTTTGGGCATTAACTCCTTATTAGATGTAAGATTTGCAAATATTTTCTCCCAATCTTTGGGTTGTCTCTTCACTCAGTTAACTGTTTCCTTTGCTTTGCAGAAAATTTTTAGTTTGATGAATTCTGTTTGTCTATTTTTGCCTTTGTCGCCTGTGTTTTGTGTCCTATCCAAGAAATCATTGCTCAGACCTTTGTTCAATAACAAGAAAACAAATAATCCATTAAAAAAATGGGCAAAGACCCTGAATACATATTTCTCAAGTGAAGACACAGAAATATGAAAAATGCTTAACATCACAAATATCAGTAAAATAATAATTAAAACCACCGTGAGGTACACTTCATGACATGGTGGGATTGCTATTATCAAAAAGTTAACAAATGTTAACAAGGATGTGGAGAAAAAGAAGCCCTTTGACACTGTTAGTGGGAGTGTAAATTAGTATAGTCATTTTGGAAAATAGTTTGGAGGTTCCTAAAAAATATCAAAGAGTTATCTGCACTCCCATGTTCATTGCAACATTATTAACAATAGCCAAAATATGGAATCAACCTAAATGTCCATCAATAGACTAATGGATTTTTCTAATATCACACACAGACACACAGTGGAATACTATTATTCAGTCTCAATAGAGAAGGAAATTCTACCATTTGTGATAACGTGGAAGAATCTAGAGCACATTATGCTAAGTGAAATAAGACAGGCACAGAAAAACAAATGCTGCATGATTTTACTTATATGCTGAATGTAAAAAAGTCAAACTCTTAGAAATAGAGAGTAGAATGGTGGTTACCACAGGCTGACAATGAGGAGGGGTAGGGAAAGAAGAGATGTTTTTCAGAAGATACATTTCAGTTAGACATAACCAAAAAAAGTTCTAGTGATCTATTATTAATACATAGTATGATGTCTATCACTACCAGTAATATACTGTATATTTCAAAATTGGTAAAAGAGTATATTTTAAATATTCTCACCACAAATAAATGATATGTATGTGAGGTGATAGTTGTTAATTAGCCTGTTCAAGCATTCCATAAGGTATACATGTATCATAACATCACACTGGGCTACACAAACATACACAATTTTTGTGTCAATTAAAGTCAAATAAATTGTTTTCAAAATGAAGCAATACCATTATCTTTAAGCCAACAGATAAGATAAAATTGAATTGGATCACTAAACATAATTTATCTCAAAAAAGACAAGAAAAGAAGGAGAAAGGAGGCAAAGAACCCATGAACAAACAGGAATCAAACAGCAAGATGACTGATTTAAATCTAAGCAATAATACATATAGCAATCAATAACTACAATAATGTAAAATGTATAAACATCCCAGTGAAACAGTGGAGACTTTCATATTAAATAAAAATAAGTCATACTATTTACTGCTTACAAAAATCTGTGATTTAAATTTAAAGATTTAAATTTAAATCACATATTTAAAGTAAAAGGATGAAAAATAATGCTGATAATAGAAAACTGGAGTGTCTGTAACCCTTGATTTACTTCTAAGCCTTTTAAAACTTTATTTTAAGTTGCCTTCATTTTAGATGTTTTTACGTATCCTACTATATCCATTACTTTGTTTTCAGCAGTGTTATTCCTGTTCCTTATAATTTATTTATTTTCCTGGCTTAAATTTTTGGTTCATTTATGTCTTGGGCTCTTCCAGGTCATAGTTCTTTTTTCCTTGTATCTTCCCTAAGCTTCTTCATGACTGATTTGTTCTTTGGCTTTATAAAGAATTTTTTTTTTAAATCCATGGTAAAATGTCAATTTCTCCTACTTTTCATTACACTTTTCTGGGAAGCATTCTTTCTCTTATGTTCACGCTTTTTTTTTTCCTCCTTATTTTCCTGCAATATATTTTTATAGCTCCTATACCAGTTCTCTTTTAACTGAACATTGAGCAATTTAAGTTTTGCTTGGACATGCTAATTATATGGCATTCACCTGATGGAAAGTATCAGAACTAATTTGACAATCGTCTGGACATATTTTTATGATACAAGATTTTGCCCATTAATTCACTTAGGTTTTTCCAGTCAGTAAAGATTACAAGCTGAGGGATTTTCAAAATGAAAATATTCTCCCTTCCTCCTCTGCAAAAGAGACAGACTGTGTTTCCTATGAGTAGTTCTTTATTTAATTTTACCTTTGGGTCTAGGACATCAGCTGTCTCCTGCAGGTGCACCTGCAAACTTACTCTTATGGGTTAGAAATAAGATATTCTTACTTCTTAAGGTTTTGTACCTCAACTTTCAGAAGAGTATTTTGCCTGGATGCTTATGATATCTGTGGCTATTGTTTCTTTCCTTAATGCATCCTACTCAGTTTCCACTGCTTCTCACATCCTCTACCTATTGGTTTTCTAATTTTAACAGAAATTGAGGTTGTTGTTTTTTAAATCTTTCTTATTTTCTTAGTATTTTAGCTAAAAAAGAGTAGTCTTATTATATGCTTTAATCTTCAAACCAGAAATCCCTACCAAGTGCTATCTACTCTAGATTATACTTATCATTTTCCATAACTGAGCTCATAAATCATATTTTGATATTCTGATCTACTGAAACATTATTCATCTTCATGTAATATTTTCATTTTCATTATAACCTCATAAATTTAGTACGTTTAGATGAAATATATGCTATGAATTTCAAATAACAATCATGTTATGCACTTGAACTTTTAAAAATACTAAGGTAAAAAGGAAGCTTTCAACTTTTTATTTGGACTTGAATAATATTTTCATCAGCTCACACATAGTATAAAATCAATTATTAAACAAACATTTTTAAAAAATCACACTTACCTAATAACCATAACTTACAGAAATGTTCTTTTGAACAAAGGGAGGGTTTTCACCAAATAGGATATGAAATTGACATTGGAAAATGACCATGATTAAGTCTTGGAAATCAGAACTACACTACTTGAACAATTGAATATGATTTAAAAGTATACTGTCATTTTCTAGCAGGAAAAGATAGTTCAGCATAACAGAGTGGAGGGGTAGTTAGTGAAAAAGTATTTCATGTTTCTGTACAAGGTGATACTTTTCAAAAGTTCAGTTACACCAAGATGATTTATAAATTTGGACATTATCATCACTGATACTGTAATGCAAGTCCATGACAAGAGTCTATGCGTTCTAGATATTACATACATTTTAGCAAATATGCTACCTAAAAGACAAAGTTGGCTTATGCTTGTATATGTTGTATATAGCAGTTGCTCCAGTAGGTTGACTTTTCTATTTTCTTCAGTGGCTCTTAAAAACTTTTAATTTTAACCTCAAGCCTTCTAAACAATTGCCACTCTTTCCTTCTAAGGAAGCAACCATTCCTCTAATTCACTGTGTAATATTGTCCATGGCTGTCCGATGTCTTCTGTCCATAGCAATTTTTCTCCCTATTATTAGAGGCTTAGGCATGTTTCTTCATGCTAAAGGCAAAATGCTTCACCTGTGCCCTTGTACAGTGTTTTGTTACTTGCATCTCTCTTGCATCTTTGTAATGATATACAAGCACTGTGGGTTTCTTATTCTTGAATATTTTGTCTCATGTCTTTTTAGATATTGATAACACCTAAGACACTTGTGGGAGTAGCAGAGAAAGGAAGACATATGCAGACAGTGACTGCAGCAGAATGCACTGGAAACTTTGACATGACAGTGACAAGGAAAGATAAAAGTAAAAGTGGATAGCCAAAAAAAGTAGAAGGTAATGTAAATGTTTTGTAGCCTACCTACCCTCAAGTTTATTTTTAGAATCCATACAGAAGAGGGATGATATTCATATATACAGCAAATTCCTATGTACAAATTTTCAGAGCATTGAAATAAGAACAAAAACAAAATATGCTTGAAATTTTAATTATATCTTTTCCCAAAATTACTACTTTTTTGTTAAAAAGGAAATATTCTCACCAAACTTTACATTGACCACATAGGAATGTTACAACATTGAAATGGAAAACCATTGTTCTAGGCCAGTGGTGCTTAGTGTGTAATCCCTACATTAGAACCATCAACATCACTTGGGAACTTGTTAGAAATGCAAATTTACATGCTCTATCTAAGACTCATTGAACCACAACTCTGAGGCCCAGCAATCTATGCACTATAACGTTTGACAGCCACTGATCTTGATTCTAGGTCTCTGAATTAAAATTTTAAAAAATTAGAAAAAGAAAAAAAAGAGGACACTGAAGTACAAAGTGGTGGAAGCAGAGTTAAAATTGAGCCTAGGATATTCTTTCCCTAAGTGACATTGATTACATGGTCTGCACTTAATTAAAATATATGTCAGTTGAATAAAATAACAGATAATTTGTTCCTTATTTTTTTGTAACTAAAAATTTAGAATCTTTACCTATTTGAACAGAGAAACTATTGAAATGACTCAATTGTAGTCAATTTACCTTTTACTTGCCCTTACATAACATTTCCTTCTCAATATTCTACATTTTAAATAAATCTTTATTCATCCAGAGAGAAACATTAAGGGAAAGTTAAGAATACACACACCTAGGATCATAGTCTACATATTCACATACTTGCTTTGCTATGAAGTCTTAAGTCTCAGTGCCTTTGTCTATGATTATAATTATCAAGGATCCCCATTTAGAGAAGGAAAAACAGAGTCTTCAAGGCATTCAATAACCTATCCAAGGTGACACAGCTACTAGGAGAGAGCTGAGATGAAAACCCTAGTATGTCTTATACCAATCTTTTAGTCACTGTCTGTTAAGATCTTAACAGACCCTATCTCAGAAAGCAAGTTTGAGAATTAAATGAGGTAATATACAGAAAGATTTCGATGTATTGAGCATGTAGTGTGTCCTCAATAAATACTGGCCACTAATAGCATTGATATTATTTTTTACTACTAGGGCAGTGCTAAGAAGAATCCCCAGGGATTTCTACCAATAGGGCACCTTGATCCCTGTGGCTATTCATATTCCCTCCTGGAGCCATTATGTTCTCCCCCTTCTGAGGAGTCTTTATCACAAAGAAGATGGTAGGGACTATGACAGAGTCCATGGGTTCCTGGCCTTCTAAATTGCACTTTGATCATATCCTTCTGTTTCTTTAATGCTCATATATTATGGTCAGGGTCAAGGGCTTTACTTATTTTATAATGCAGGTGCATGCAGGTTTAACCTAGGTCTCTAAGTTAGTGACAACATGATTTCAATGAGAAAGTTACAATCAATCAATTTAGAAATCGTCTGTGAGATATAACTCAATTTTCCTAACTAAATTTCAATAGTGAATCATTAGCCATGGTCTCACCATTAGTGAGGCATTATTATATATCAGGCACCAACCAATTGCACTGTCAGCTATTTTTATTTTTATATTATAGATAAGAAACCTGAGAATTAAAGATGTTAAGTAATTTAAACTGGGTTACCTAGATAGTGAAGTGAGAATCAAGATTCAAGTTGAAGACTAAGTAACATAAAATCTGATGTTTTCAATCACTTTCTCCCAAACTGGGGTGGTTTAGAACAATTCAAATGACAGACATTGTCAAAGTGTGTAATCATGCTATCATTTTTCTCAAATGCTGTTAACCTTAAAATTTCATCAGCTAGAATATTTCATCTTTCTACTGTAATTTACTATAAAAACAATCACATTTGCTTGAAATATGATCTTTTGTTAATTAGCTCATCAATAACTAATTTTTAGTCACAAATTTTATCTTAATCATAATTTCTGGAAGCAGAAAATAATGTTTTTTTCTGGTGTTTGTGTTTTTCTCTGCAACTTTGTTTATAGGTTTGTCAGTGGAAATTTCAGGAAGATAAATCAAATTTAATAAAATATATAAGTTGATTCCAGAAGAAACCCCATCAATTATTTGATACTGTTTCTTCTTTATTTCTATTGTCAATATCCTGTACTACAGAAAAAAAAATATTTCTAGGTTTCTCAGTCAGTGTGTTACCAAAATGCCAGGGATTTGGTGAGGTCCCGTTGCTTACCACACAGAAAGTCAATTGCTAAGAAAAGTATTGCCAGGGAAGAAGGTTTTTTATTTGGGTGCTATTAGCCAAGGAGAATAGGAGGTTCTTCTCAAATACATATTCCCATCCCATTGAAGTCAGGGGTTTAAATAGTGGAGGATGTAGAAATCAAGAATTGGAGAGAGGTAAGGAAGAGGAGTTGGTAAACAGAAGTTAGAAAGGGGTAATGAAAAGGATTTGGTAATCAGGAGGGGTATGACATCTCATTACCCAGATGGGGTAATTTGGTGGTTTCCTTGATCCTTTAGGCCTGAGGATTAGTTTCCTGAGAAAGGAACTCAGATGAGACAAATGTAAGTTCTATATAATGTCAGGTGGTTTTCAGAGGATCATGATAAGCAGGTATATATTTGATCCAGAATATGCAAGTAATTATTTTTATTTTATGCTAAGCCCATATATCATCAAAAATAAGAATAGTCTAGATGTAAGAGATAGGGAAAAGAAAGCTGACACACCCATCTGCAGAAAACTATCACTAGAAGCAAGTGATAAAGGAAAAAACTGCTTTCTTTTGTTACAAGAATTTGTATAAATCCTTATTTTCTTTGAACCTTATTTTAAAAAAATAAATAAAGGTGGTGTAAAAAAATCAATAAGTTAGATTTCATCAAAATTTAAACATTTGCTCTGCAACCAATTCTGTTAAGAACATGAATTGACAAGCTGAAGACTTGAAGAAAATATTCAAAAACCTCATATTTGATAAATAATTAATATCTAGGATACATAAGGAACTCTCAAACCTCAACACTAAAATAAAAAAAAATTAAAAATGTGCAAAAGACAGAAAAAGGCATTTTACTGAAGATGACATATAGATGACAAATAAGCACATGAAAAGATGTTTAACACCATAACCATCGTGGAATATAAACTAATGCCACAATGAGGTATCACTACTAAAAATGGCTAAAGTAAAATATAGTAATGATACAAAATCTTGGTGAGGATTGGCACAATTGGATCATTCACATGTTGCTAGCGAGAATATAAAATAGTACAATCACTCTAAAAGTTTATTCAAAAACCTAACTTGCAATCATTATATGACTTAACATTTACACTCAGGCCAGGTATCCCAGATCACCAAAGAAAAATTCATAAAAAACCTGTATTCAAATAGTTATAACAGGTTTATTGGTAATGGAAAAAAACTGGAATCAGGCCAGATGTCCTTCAACAGGTGAATGGCTCAAGTGTGGTTCACCCACAATATGCAATGCTAATCAGTAAAAAGTTACAAACTATTGATGAATATAATGTGGATGAATCTCAAGCACATTCATAAAATAAAAAGCCAACCTTAAAAGGCCAACCTTAAAAGGCCACACATTGTATGATTTTATTTGACATTTTCAATTTAAAAACATATGGATGGGAATTATATTAGTAGTCCAGAGGTTAAGGATGGTGTTTAACCAAAAAGAGAAAAGAAAAACTTTAAATCAGGAGGTAGAGCTTGTAGTAATCACATGTAAAACATACTTAAACAGAAAAAGAGAGAGATTTGGTGATTCTTCCTGTCTTAGTTCATGCAGCTGCAATCTCAAAATATGTACTTACTATAAACTGGGTGATGTATAAACAAACAAACAAAAAATATTTCTCACAGTTTCAGAGGCTGGAAATTCCAAGGTCAAGATGCTGGCATATTTTGTGTTTGGTGAAGGCCAGCTTTTGGGTTCGCAGATGGTACCATTTTGCCACATGATAGATGGGGCAGGGTAGCTCTCTGACGTCTTTTACAAGAGTATTAATCCCATTAAAGCAAAACCATTATGACCCTGTCACCTCCCAAAGGCCACGTCTCCTAAAATCATTTTGGGAAGAAAACATTCAGATCATAGCTCTTCTTGAAACTGGATACTGATAAATTAGGATATTGATATATTAAATAGAAAGGACTAGGGATGCTGCATTTTCCTAGTCACTGTATAATTAGACTTAAAACTACTCCTTCAAAAGTTAATACTTTAGCAAGTGCAACAAAACTTTAAGAAACTTGGAAACAGAGTGTCATACTTGCTAAGACTGAATAAAGACAATAACAGAGGCTGTTCAGTCACTTTTATGAGTACATGGAGAAGATACTTCAGAGTTCAAACTTGTATTATAGAATGATGACTTTACAACTTGGCTTAGGAATTTGTCAAGTTTGAGTTTAATTTAGGACTGTACTACTTATTATGTGACCTGGAAAAACAAGCCTTTAATTTCCTCACCCACAAGGTATGAATGATGATAGTTATCATGAGGCTAATTACATAAAATAATGCAAATAAACCATTCGGCATAGGACCTACAGTAAACTAACCACTCATTAAATGTTAACTCTTGTTACTTTGCTACCATTTCCAAAAGAAAACCTACTTCTAGCCATTATCAGAGCTCCTTAAATTTCCTGTACTCTTAGATACTTGGACTCTCCAAATCATTAAAAATCAGTTAGCTACTTAGCATGATAATTGTGTAGTTGGGGAATAGCAGTGTGACTTTAATCTTCAGTGCAATACCACAAAGAGACCAGAAGGTATGCAGAAAATGGGTGTGACTTTTCACAAAGCATTAAAAAAAATTGTACTCATTGGGGTTACGTCTCAGCTACTTAATGGCTCAAATAGGATTTTAGTCCTGAGGGTCTGCAATTATATTGTTACAGAATTATGTCTTAAATTTGATGTTGTTAAAAAAAAAATGTACAGAATAGTGATGTCAGCAAGATGGCAGAGTAGAAGATCTCTTCTTTATTCTTCTAGCCAACAGAAATCTAACTAGTAACTATCCATACACAAGAAGACCTTCCTGAATAGACTAGAACTTGAAAGTGAGTCAAAGATACCCTCCCTTGGACCAAAGAACTGAGGAAAAGCTGTGATCAAGTGGTAAAAGGAATAGTTCTCTTTGTTCCACCCCTCCCCCAATGTGGTATAGTGCTTCACACTGAGATTTCCCTCCCCTGTACTCACAGTTTCTACAGTGGAAAAAGTAAGTTGGAGGCAGACATTCACTTGCCACCCAAATCTGGGACCCCTCATAGAAAACTCAATGCTGTCTTGTCCCACAGTTAACATTGGAAGTACCAGCAGTGCTAGGTTACCTGGGGTCAGTTAGAAACAAAGAACAGGGATAGCAGTAGGGGTAGGGTTCACAGTGACCAGCATGTTGATCTTTGTGGCTCCAGGGCACTCAAGCCCATGGCAGTGACATAGCAGAGATACTAATCAATGACATTATGCTGCAGGAAACACAATTTTTGAGTCTTTCAGGTTTAACCTAAAGCCAGCTTTCCCACACATCCTGGATCCTCTTATTTAGTATTTCCCAGATTGAGAGATAACTGAAGGTGAGCAACTACCTGTAGAAGGAGCATCTGGTCCTGCCCAACCCAAGTGACAGAAAGGTAATCAAACTAAGTTTTGGTGCTTAATATTAAGTCTTTCCCAGACCAGAAGGCAATTATAGTCAGTGATTACCTGTGGAGGAAACATATGGTCCTGGTCAACTCCAATTACTAAGTGATAACTCCATCAAATCCTAGGGTTCTCCTTCAGCCTACCCTAGGCTGAAAGGCAAGCCCAAGTTCACATGTATCTATAAAACATTGTCTCTGGACCTTCCAATTTTATGTAATCAAGCAGCAACCTGAGAGACCTCACCAGCCTTGGAACCTAGAACATAGCCCTGCCAACTACAGATTCCAAGCAATAGTGATGCCCACTCAGGAGAGACAAACTGCAAACCTGCCTGATCAGAGACAATTGCAGAATCCAGACACAGCTGTGTCTAATGGCAGAAACCAGCCAGTAGTCTCACTGAACCATGAAGAATAGCCAGAAATACCATTAAGTCTCAGAGCAGAGGAAGCAAACCCGCCCAACCAGAGAACCCAAACCAAAGGTCTGGTTGTTTGGAGTTTCTACCAACTGACCTATCTAGAATTCCAGATAAACTAAATAGTAAAAATCTATAACCACCATATAATACCTGCAATGGCCAGAAAATGTTGCAATCTCCTCAAATGTACAAATATCAACATAAGCACACAATGATTATGAAAAATTAGACATTAATAAAGCTCCAACAGTAGAGCTAGTAGAAATTGATATCTATGAGGTGACTGACAAAGAATTCAGAACAATCCTCAAAGAAGTTCAAGGAACACCAAGAAAATATGGATAAAAAATTAAATAAAATTTGGGGAAAAAATCCTGAACAAAATGAGATGTTTGACAAAAAAAAGAAACAAATAATAGAAACTCTAGAAATAACAAATACAATAACAACATAAAAATTAAATAGAAAACTTCAACAGTAGACTTGATCAAACAGAAAAGAATCAGTGAGCTCAGAGGACATTTGACATTATCCAATTGAAAGAGTAGAAAGAAAAAAGAATCTATTGGAATTGTGGAATGTAATAAAGCAAACTAACTTTTTTTTTCAATAATCAATTTTTTTTATTATGATGTTGTGGGGTACAGTTAAGGGTTAGGTATACAAACACGTTTCATTCAGGCACCTTATTGATTAGAGGTGCTTCCCCATCCCCAGACAGATATTTTGCTTGTTAATCCCATCTCCCTCCCCCCCCCCATAGTTTCCCACTACTGTCAGTCATTTTCTTATAGTATTAGATTGGATGTTCAAGGTCCTCGGACCTTTGTTTTTGTGAGAGGTCACTCAGTATTATAGACTCTAGTTACATCCAGGTTGCTGCAAAATTCATGATTTTGTTCTTTTTTATGGCTGCGTAGTATTCCATCGTGTATATGTACAACATTTTTCTAATCCAATCCTCTTTTGATGGGCAGCATGGTTGCTTTCATCTTCCTAACCAGAGACATGAAAGACCTTTACAATGAAAACTACAAAACACTGCTCAAAGAAATCAAAGATGAAACAAACAAGTGGAAAAATATCCCATACCCATGGATTGGAAGAATCAACATTGTAAAGATGTCCATCTTACCTAAGGCAATCTACAAATTCAATGTAATACCCATCAAATTACCAGAAACATTCTTCTCAGACCTAGAAAAAACAACACAGGAATTCATATGGAAACAAACGTCCAAGAATAGCCGGAACAATTCTCAGCAAAAAAAACAAAGCAGGGGGTATCACATTACCAGACTTCAAACTCTACTATAAAGCTACAATCATCAAAACAGCTTGGTGTTGGTATAAGAATAGGCATATAAATCAATGGAATAGAATTGAGATTCCAGAAGCAAAACCTCAATTTCTCAACCAACTCATCTTCGACAAAGCCTCCACCACCTACCATTGGGGAGAAGAGAACCTATTCAGTAAATGGTGCTGGGAAAACTGGCTGACCACATGCAGAAGATTGAAACAGGACCCCTACCTATCCCCATGCACAAAGGTTAACTCCAAATGGATCAGAGACCTAAATGTAAAACCTCAAACCATAAGAACCTTAGAAAATGAAGGATATACCCTCATGGAAATCAGAACAGGCCTCCAATTCCTGAACAAAACCCAAAACCCACAGGTCATAAGAGAGAGGATAGACAAGTGGGACCTTATTAAACTAACTTTTTCATAAAAGGAATTCATGAAGAAAAATAGGGAGAAAGGGACTGTAAAGCATAGTTAAGAAAATCATGTCTGAAACTTCCCCAAATCTGAGGAAAGAAAATAACATCCAGATACAGGAATCCCAGCAGTTACCAATCAAATTCAACCCAAAGACAACATCACCAAGACACATCATAATCAATCATCAAGAGTCAAAGACAAAAAAAAAAATACTCAAAGCAGCAAGAGATAAGAAACATAACACATTCAATGACCTTGACAATGATCTTCAGCTAATTTCTCAGCAGAAACCCTGAAGGCCAGGAGTGAATGAAATGATATATTTAAAGTGCTAAAGGAAACAACAACAATAACACTCTCACTCTGCCAACCAAGAATCTGTACCTGATAAAGCTATCCAGCAGAAATGAGAAATACAAACATCCAACTGTCCAAGACAAACAAAAGCTAAGTTTCTCACCACCAAGCCTGCTTTACAGGAATTGCTAAAGGTATTTCTTTAAGCTAAAATGAAAGGCTGTTAATAACAATTTTAAGAAACATCTAAATGTTATAAAATAGTGTAAGTAATGCATAGTCATGCTCAGAATTCTCTAATACCGTAAGGGTGATGTCTAGGACAATTTTATCCCTACTAGGAAGGCTAAAAGGCAAAACTATTTTTTTTTAAAGTGTAGCTAGAATAAATTGTTAAAAGATGCAAATTGCAAAAACAAATGTAAAATTTGATATTAAGTTCATAAAAAATAGAGGAGTAGGGAGTAAAAGTTGTTATCATCTTAAAGTAGCCTGTTACAAGTTAGTTTATGTAAGCCTCATGGTAACCACTAGGCAAAAACTTACAGGAAGCATAAAGAACAGTTCATCCAACAGCAGAAGAATATATATTGCTTCCCAAAAGTACATGGGGGCATTCTCCTTAATAGATCATAGTTAGACTACAAAACAAATCTTGACAAATTTAGAAGAATTAAAATCATATCAAGTATTTTCTTCAGATCACTATGGCATGAAACTAAATCAATAACAGAAGAAATCTAGGAAAATACACAAATATGTGGGAATTAAGGGACATGCTCCTAAACAATCAGTGGGTCATGTTAGAAATTAAAGAGAGAAATTTTTAAAAATGGAAACAGAAGACAGAAACACACATACCAAAATTTATGAGATGAGAAAAAAAAAAAATCTGTCCTAAGGTGATAAATATGCAAATTTCCTTGATTTGATCAATACACAATTTATACATGTATCATAACAGCATTATAGTACATCATACTTCATCAAATATGTATAATTATGTGTCATCATTAATAAAAATAAAATAAATTTTATAAAGGAATAAGTCCTGTCATTTGTGACAACATGGATGAATCTCGTGTACATTATGCTAAGTGAAATAAGCCAGGCACAAAAGGACAAATACTGCATGATCTCTTTTATGAGGATAAAGTGAACTTTCTAAAGTCTGCTGACATATGAAATTATTAATAAAGTTAAACTCACATAAGTGGAGGGTAGAATGATGGTTACCAGAGGCTGGGAGTTGGTGAGGGAGGAAACAGAGAACTGTTGATCAAAAGGTATAAAGTTTCAGATAGTAGGGAAAGGTTTTGAGATCTATTGCAGAGCAGGATGTCTATAGTCAAATATACATTATTTGAAATAATAATGTATATTTCAAAATACAGACAAATCTCTGATATACAATGACTCAACTTATAATTTTTAACCTTTAGGTAGGTTTATAGGGGCAATAAATGCATTAGGGTTTTAAATGTATATTATACTTATGATTTTTTTTTTAACTCAAAATGAGTTTGTCAGGCTACAACCCCACAATAAAGTTGAGGATTATCTATAATTAAGAGAGTAAATATAAAATTTCTCAACATAAAAAATGAGAGATAAGTGAGGTGATAGATACGTTAATTAGCTTGATTTAGTCAATCTACATTGTATAATATATCAAAACACCACACTGTATTCCATACAATTATGATTTGTCAATCAAGTAATATTAAAAATAATAAAAAGTACAGTATACATTTTGGCTATCAAAAAACTTTAATATAAAAACTGTTATATACAAACTATCACAGTATTATCCATTGGGCACTATGACTGATAGTGATAACAGGCAGTAATGGTAGGGAACACATGAAGAAGGGAAGTATTCATAGTCCTAACTTCTTCCTTGGTTCATAGCCATTCTTGATGCTTATAAGAGTCCATGGGCTTAGTAGTGAGCAACTCAAGGTACAGACAGAAATGGGTGGGTCTTGAGTTCTTCAGAATTCGAGTTTCTCCAACGTTGCACATACATACATGCATACCCTCATCCCATCTTTTTAATACATCAAAAGATGTATCTAGTTAGGAGATGTTTGAAAGCTTACTGAAGCCATTATTCAAAAATACCTTCAAGAATTTTTAGATAAGCAGGTTAGGGAGGTCTGTGAGGAGGTTCTCTTGGTCCTTAGTATTAATGAGATAAAAGTTGCATAATGGCCTTCTGTCAAACCATAAGATGCATGGAGAAAAAGCACTGAAGTCAGGAAGAACTAATAAATTAAGAATGAAAGTAAAGTATGTGCTTTTTATAAGTCTGTGGAGTAGGAATAACACAATCTTTTGGTCTATGGTTAAGAGATACACAACATCTGCTCTTTCCTCAAGGACTATCTTTAGTATGGTGATAGCCCATAGTCCATGCAATAGCACTAAACAACTTTTGGGCAGACTTGCTTACCTTCTTCTAGATGTGCCAGAAGACTGGTTAAATTCCCAGCACATCCCATTGCCAGAACCTCCTGGGTACCCACAGTTAGATGAAATCTATGAACCTTTTGGGAAGGAGGCTGGGTATGCAGCCATGGAGGCTCAGTAGGAAGGTAGCTCAAGAGTGAAGTGAGATCTTGAATCATGATGCCTTCTAGCTTGTCCATGGCCAGCTGTTTTGGAATATTTACATCATGAAATTCTAATGAGCAATAATTAGGAAAAAGTTACTAATACACATAATTTAGATGAATTTTGGGATTCATAGACAAAATGCTCCATTGAAAAAGAAGTCTGGCTGTAAGATGAAATCTCCTGAAACTCAGAGATGGTGTGCTTATTTTTGACCATGCAACAAACTCCTTCCATGGTGGTAGATGTAGTGTACAACCATAGCATCAGACTTTGAGCTAAGAGCACGTTAAGACTGTCACCCAAAAAGTCAATGTAAATCTTCTTTTTTGGACATGACCAATCAGCAGTGAGTCTAGAATTGAATCTAACTCCTCACTATCTTCTGAGCAAACCTAAGTAATTTTTCACTCAAGTTATCTGGCCAGGGTCTCATTGTACCTAAAACAGATATTAAGCTGGAAGGGACTGTGGAACAAAACTTTGGATTTTCCAGTCCCATAATGTTCATCACTGAGAACCTAAGCCTCACTTCATCAGGCTGGAACTGTTCAGGTGCTGTGTTCAGATCAAATCATGATCTTCTGTGTTGGAAAAATAGCATTCCCCTCATTCACTCCTACATCCCTTAGGCACAGATTAAAGCTATAGTATACAATAAAAACAAATACTTGACGGATGTGGAGGGTTTATGTAAGCTAAAGAATAGGTAATTGATTTCCAAGGACAGATGTGTTGATGCTTGATGTTCAGCCAAACAAATACAGATAGTTATCTGAGTTTCTATATATTCCATCTAAATTTTGGACAACATTTCACATTCATCCTATTTGAGCAACATGAAATGAACCTGTCATGTTTGAGGACAAAATAGATATTACAAACAAGCTAGTATGTGAAAAATTAAAATAGTCTGGGTAAATCTATAAATAAATAAGAACTTGTAAAGGACAAAAATAAACACAGAAGATAATAATCTATGTCTCACATAGGGTGACTAGGATCTGACTTGAATTATAAAAAAAAAAACACTAGTAGACATGCTAATCATAATCCTTGATGATAGTGATAGTCAAATTATAGGCAATGTCTCATAGGCAGGTTTTAATGATATCTTAAATTATGTGATATGAGACCAGTATAGTGTTTGACACGTCTGTGTAGCATCTTCAATAAAATGTATTCTATCAAGCCTTAGGCAATTTTAGCAATAACATGATAACTGTAACAGAACAGTAGTGAGCTGTAGCATTTTCCCATCCTTGTCTAATGGACTTCAAATAAGAGAAATGAAGATTACTCAGAAAACCATGAGCCTGAAAAATCTCACCTCGTGATGAAGAGGTCAAACTAATACTGCCTACTATTGCCTCTACTTCTTGCTCAGTTAATGAGGCATTTTCTAATCAATAAGAAAGAGGTATTTGTTGGAACTTAATTACAAGTGATTTGTGCAGACTAATATAGCTTTATTTAAAGTCTATTATTTTATAGAAAGTAGCTTTAAAATGGTTGCTTAGTTCCTGATGTGAAACATTTGGTAATCTCTTACTTCTGTGACAATATAAAAGTCACAGGTTAGAGATTGGAAAACTACTTTTCAGTTGCTATATTCAGTTTCTCTATAGGTACAATTATGTATCTTTTCTGAACTATGTGAATATAATTTTTTTTTTAATTATTGACTAAATGTTTCAACATTAAAATTAATATCTGAAAGGAGAATCACTTATGCTTTTGACTATGACGAAATGGCGTGTAGTAGACTAACATGCTTTCTGAAAACAATTAGAAAAGTTGAGTTTATGTAAACAAAACTCTGTTGAAAGAAGAGTTGCAGAGTTAGCCAGGACTTGAAGAGTCAAGATCCCAGATAGAAGGAAATCACATAGAGACAAACTGACCTTGTACACATCATATTTGCTCTCAAGGCACTTGCCAAGGCAACCATGTTCCCATGTTCTAGTGAGAAGGGATACAGATGAAAGTGAGTGCCACACTAAGGTATTTGTTAAAATCTTGAGCTTTTCAGGGAAAGAAGCAAGATACTTATCAGAAAACTATTGAAAATTAGAACAGAATATTAACTGGGCTTGGTGGCTCACACCTGTAATTCCAGCACTTTAGATGGTGGAGGTGAGAGGATTGCCTGAGTTCAGGGTTTCAAAACCAGTCTGAGCAACATGGCAAGACTTCATCTCTACACAAAAAAAAAAAAAAAAAAAAAGAAAGAAAGAAAGAAAGAAAAAGAAAAAGCCAGGCACAGTCACGCATGCCTGTGGTTCTAGCTACTTAGAAGGCTGAGGCAGAAGGATCCCCTGAGCCCAATAAGTCAAGGCTGCAGTGGCCATGAGCATGCCACTGCACTTAAGCCTGGGCAACAGAGTAAGACTCCAACTCAAAAAACCAAAAATATATTTATTCAGAAATCTCACAAAGAAAATGAGAAGAGGTATTCATTATTCTGGAATCTGCAGGAAAAAAAAGACTTTAACAAATAGTCAAGGCCCTTAGGTCCCTCAGGTCATAGAAACAGGGTAAACTTGGGTACATAGAGTCTTGCAAAGTCTGAAAATAAATCTTTAGTCATACCAGTCTGTGACTGAATTAAATGATTTACTCTCATCATATTTGCCTACCAGAGGAGAGAAAGTAGCCTCTCCAAAGGAAAATGACAAAGCTTCTATAACTTTTGATGCATTTTTTATCTTTAAATTTTTTAAAACATATGAAGCATTTAAAAAAAATAAGTAAAACAGACTCACACCAAACCCTGTTATCATAGTTATTAGCTTTAAACTAAATGTACTCAGAAATTAGAGAAAATGAAAAATTTTATGAAGGTTCTAAAAACCCAAGAAAATAAATTAAATAGAAATACTAGAAGTGGAAAACTCAATAACTGAAATTGGTAGCACAATAAATTCCTTTAGCTGCAGATAGGACATAGCAGAAGAAAAGAGGTTTCACAAATGAGAAAACAGAGCTATAAATAAGATACCCAGATTGCTGTACACAGAGAGCAAAAAGGAATAAAATATAGATTAAAAGAAGAAATAAAGAATAATTGAATAAAAAGGGATACACATGTTTAGTTAGATGGCTTAAAGGGGTAAAACTATATCTAAAGAGACAAGTGACTAAAATTTTCTAAAACTTATAAAAGATATCAAGCCATATTTAAGAAATGCTCCAAATAACAAGCAGTAGAAATATTAAACATATTATCTATACATGTTATTGTACAACTTCTGAAAATAAAATACTAAGAAAAAACATAAAAACAACCCCAAATAAAGAATACAATATCCTCAAAGAGCCAAATTAGACTTACAGTTGACTTCTCCAAAAATATGAGGAAAGTCAAAAGTCAGTTAAATGACTTATCAAAAGTACTGAAAAAAAGCAAATTTCCAACTAAGAATATTCTAGCCGATAAAAATTACTTTAAAAGAAAAGTTAAAATAAAAACCTTTCAATCAATCAAAACCAAAAAATTTATTGCTAACATATTCACACTGAAAGGTATGCTAAAGAGAACTAACTCTTAATCCCTCAAAAGTCATGGTGGTGCTAATAGAAATAGATGGTATTTGTAAAAAAGCATGTGTGGTATCTGTAATTACAAAAATTACATAAAAACTGAAACAGAATTAGAAAAGAAAAAGTATTGATAATATTTTTGAAAAAAATTAAAAATAATCTTTCCAGCTTAGGCTCCCTCCAATGCAGGTGCATAAAGATCATATATTTTTAAAGATAAATATGCCAAAATTCCAACTTATTTCAATCTGCTCTATGGTAAGAAGAAATGACAAAATAGGTAATCAAAAACACAGATAAATATTTTGCATTGTTTGATCTTAAATCTTATATTTCACATAATTAGCAAACACATCCAAAATATTGTACTACAAACAGAGTTTTTAGAAAAATGAACTGAAAGGATTTATCATATACATTAAAATTAAAATGTTAAACTATTTTTCAAGTAAAATATTAACTATGATCAACATCAGTAATATTTCTCAAGTGTTTGCTATTTTAGATAAGATATTTGAAAATATTCATATGGTGAATATTTTAAACATTTTTTCCCAGGTTTATAGTGGGCACTCATATTAGTTTAACACACAAAAGGAAACTTCACACCAACCATATAATGATATGAGGAGGACCCCTCCCCGAATAAAAAGGAATTATTTTTTGGGTGGTGGACCACCTGTGGTTTCTTTCTGCCTCTAGATAAGTATTCTAGGACCCCATTGGCATCAGTGTACCAGCTATCATTGTTGTGAGAGGCTGCAGTGAATTTTATTTTGGAGATTCTTTGTACATGTTAACCCATTTCATCATGGGTAATTTACAAGTGCACCTGCCCACACCACACTGAGTGTAGTTTTTACTAAAAATGGTGTGATCCCTGTACCCCACCTTCCCTATTCACCCCATCTCACCCCTAGCAACTTTTTTGTTTGTTTGCTTCCCCCGATGAAAAAGGTCCTCAAAGAGAAATGTTTTGTTGATGTGAAAGAGGTGAAACAAAAAATGGCAGAAGCACTAAAAGGCATCAAAATTGACAAGTTCAAAAACTATTTTGAGCAGTGGAAAATGTGTCTCAATAGGTGTATTGCATCAAATGGAGAGTACTTTGAAGGTGGCTGAAGTTTAAACATGAATGAATAAATACTCAACTTTTCATGAATAAATTTCATTTTTTGGTGGGTCTCCCCTCATATTCCCTTCATAATGGAACAGATGGAACTGTGGATTATTTTTCTGAGCAAAACAGACTAAATTCCCTTAAGGGACAATGTAATAATAAACTGAAATCTTTCATAAAATCTTTTGTTTAAACCTTTCTTCATATAAAAATTTCTTAAACAGATTAAGAAGAAACATCCATCTCCAACCTTCAGAAAACAAGAAAACTAGTAATGAAATTTCATCAGAAGTCATACTTCAATAAAGGTTGTAATTACATTTCTCCATGAAAACATAATTTTACTCTGATTTTATAAATGATCATAAATGTGAATGTTAATCATACTCACCATCTATAAATGGAAGTACCTTATTATGTTTGATGCATCAGGGGATGTGAATTTATATATGTAAACTCCTTTTTCATAAGTTTCCAAACTGTGAGTGAGCAGCCTTAGTCCCAGGACCAATTAGACAACTGAAAATTCCCATTTGTAGATGGAGGAATGATGGAGTGCAAACAGTAGATATTATTGAAGAACCAATGGTCATATGCAACTTTTTGAACAATCACCTCCTCTGATTTATTAATATAGCTGTTTCATTATGCTTAAAATAATCAGAATGAATGCTGGCAGACACTGGAACACTTCTAAAATTAGTTGAATTCTAGAGCATTTTCTGAGTAAAATCTTATTAATCACATTACATATTTGAAAATCATTCTTTTATATATTGCATATGAGAAGATATTATGTTGACACTCAAGATCAGCAGTATTATAAGAAAGTACCTTATCTTAAAAAAAAAACCAAACAAACTTTCTTTAAATAAACTGTAATGAATTGGGTTATATGTTTCAGATATTTCTGGATTATTTTAACAATAATTTCAAATGCTTAATTTGTTTACTTTTCCTCATTTGGGTTATATAATTTCTTTGTAGATTTTTATATTTTAAAAAATCTAAGGTTAGAAAGTTACCATTTATATGTTGGTATAGATTTTTTGACTTTTTTGTTGCCAATAATTGTTGCCATTAACAATTTCAATCTTTAACTATACCTAATGTTTCAGCAATGTAAAACTAGTAAAAAAAAAAGTACTGAAGTATATCAGCAAGCTATGCTTTAAGTTCTGATTTCAGTGATTCATTGCTAAGTACAATAGAATTCAAAGCAGTTCTTATTCTTCAAGTTAAAATTGTTGACAGTTTTATATGATGAAAAATATTTATCATTGGTACTATTATAATGAAATGTTTTTTCATTAAAGTTTCTTTTATTCAGGAAAGGGCAAAATAATTTTGCTGGTTCACTTTGTTCCAAGAACGTGCTGGAGTGCTAAATGAAAATGTGCAGTTCAGCTTCAAGTAACTTGCACATTACAAATCAAAATGTTAAGCTGTGAGGTTAAAATGAGCCAGATAAGCAAATAACTCTTTCCTCTCTGCCAATATTTTCTTTTTATACTGCACATACAGATGTACATATATTTAAATGTTCTTTCTCCTTAATTTTAGAGGCTCTCAAATGCTTAGAGATAGGCACTGTGTTTATTTTGGATGCTGACTCTCAGAAAGCAAAAATTCTGGCAAAGAGTGGGTAGCAATGTAGATCCCAATAATGGTTGTTTTAAAAAAGATTAATGTAGCTAGTCCAATCTCCCCCCCCCACCCTTTTTTTTTTTTTCAAAATTAAGGCCATGAAAAAGATAGCTTATTTCTAGATTTTCAGTTCACTTTCAGCTCTACACAGAGGAGCTCATGAGAAAACACTAACAGTGGGCCCTGAGAACTCTTAGATTACTCTCAAATGGATCCAGCCTTCCAAGGACCTCTTGAGCCACAGTCTCTACTGTCCCAAGGGAAAGGGGTAACGTGGTGAAAATCCAGGTCAATATATCCCTAGTTCTAAAACTGGCTTCTCAGATTTACTTCAGTGGTGTCAAGAGGGACTGGGTAACGTGGATTTACCACCAAACAACCCATCCAGACTTTGGAAAACAACTTACCTCCTAAAATGCATAGATTTTAAATGGTAATTTAGCAATATCTACATATGAAAGGAAAGCATTGTTTTTAATATTAACAATAATGCTACTGAAGTTTAACATGGATTTACAGGTGGAAAGCTTAAATCCTACTCTTAGGAAAACAGTTTTAGTGGCAAAGAGGATGCATTTGAATTTCTTCCAGCATGACCCAATGTTTTGTTTCTTTGTTTTAAATACAAAGTATAGACTCTACTCATGCTAATATAATTGTGTTATTTCATTAATGAACTCTCAATTTTAATGGGAAAAGACTGGGAGAAAATAAGATAGTGAAGTATTTGTAAGATAATATAGGACACAAATTTGACAAGAGGTTTATGAAGAACCTTTGCTTGAAATATTAATAATAAAGAAAAATATGTACCCTATTGCTTTCTACATCTTCAGCATCTAGCAGAATGATTGTCATATATTAAGTTATCATGTGTATATGGGTATATACGTATTTGTGTGTATATACATGACACACAGTCATGTGCCACTTAACAATCTTTTGATCAATAATGAACTGTATATAAGATAGTGGTCCATAAGATTATATAATATTTTTACTATACTCTTTTGGTATTTAAGCACACAGACACTTCCCATTGTGTTACAGTTGCCTACAATAATGAGTACAGTAGCATGCTGTGTAGGTTTGTAGCCTAGGAGTAATAGGCTATACTATATAGCCTAGGTGTGTAGTAGTAGTAGGTTATACCATCTAAGTTTGTGTAAGTATACTCTGTGGTGTCCACACAATGACAAAATCGCCTAATAATACATTTCTCACAACACATCTGACATACGATTGCATGATCTTTCAGCAAGATATAGGCGGTCTGCTTAGAAATAAGCCTTTTAAATTAAAGTATCTTCCAAGTCATTTATTGCATATTTAACCATTCTACAGGGACACTGGCATATTGGCAAATAAATCCCATTGTTCTTTAGGGGTTACTCTATACTTTTTGCTGTCAATTTGTATCTCACACACAGGAGGAGTCATCCACCCTCTATTACTCATTATTTATTGTTATTACTCATATGTGTTTGTACACATATATGTATATTATATACGTGTATGTATATTATATTCTTATACATATTGACGGAGATAAAGTTAAGGACTATACTTGTCAAATTACAACTATCACAAAGAACATTCATTTAAAATGTGGCCTTCAGTGTGATCTTCAGGTGTGCAGCTTCACTATACCTTAGCATAAAAGAGATTTGTACATCAAAAAATACTTACGCAGTCACAAATAGTGAAGATAATTGTACACAAAGCATGATGGAGGCTCCATTCTACACTTAATTTTCACTCTACCTGCCCTCTCATCCCTCTGCTACATTTTTGGAGATTCATTCTGAGTGTGTGACCAGTTAGTTGAATGATCAATGTATAAACTTAGAAGGCATGAGCATAACAGCTGACAACAGATCAATTCAATCTTCTATACATTCCTTTACTCCACTCATCCATTTAAAAAGCATATATTCAGCACTAGTTATATTACTTCTATAAAAATTTCAATGCAATGTGCTATGAACTATAATCTTGATATACACAGTTGTGTTATTTCTTCACTATCCTTTAGAGGTGAAATGCATTAAAAATGTAGCAGAGTAGACCAGACATGGTGGCTCATGCCTATAATCCCAGCACTTTGGGAGGCTGAGGTGAGAGAATTGCCTGAGCCCACAGGTTCAAGACCAACTTGGGCAACTTAGTGAGACTTCATCTCTACAATAAATAAAAAAATTAGCTGGGCGTGGTGGCACTTGCCTATAGTTCCAGCTGCTTGGAAGCTGAGGCAGAAGGATCACCAGAACTCAGCGAGTCAACACTGGGGTGGTCATGAGTGTGCCACTGCACCCCAGCCTGGGCGACAGAGTGA
>NW_007247287.1:425269-431621 GCF_000164805.1 Carlito syrichta | reverse complement strand
AAAAAAACAAAAAAAAAAAAAAAAAGTAGCAGAGTAGGTGAACAGTTTTCCTAAACCTTGATTTGTAAAAGCTATTCTCAGTGAAGTAAAATGAAAAAAACAAAACAAAAACCTCATGTGACCCACAATGGGACATCATGTACTGTCAAATCTTTGAAATGCATTTTCAACTTGATTTGCCAACTATTGTAACTCCAAAGCCAAGTCTTTGGCTTCCTTTAGTTCAGTAGGCATTCCTGAGAAATACTTGTATCTGTCCTCTTTCAACTCTAACTACTCCTCTCACAGTGTATGGGAACAAAACACTCTTTTAAGAATTCTGGTACAACAACACTTCAACTAAGGCACATTAATAATTGGTTATATAAGTCCTATAGTGCCTGAATGAAACGTAATTGTACACCTAACCCTTAACTGTACCCCACTAAACCATAATAAAAAATATTGATTAATAAAAAAAATTAAAAAATAAGTCCTATAAAACTGAGCATTATAGAGTAACTAGCTGACTGGAAGTTATATCCATTGAATGATGATGGGCAAGTTACTTTTGTAATGTAAGAAATAATATGGTAATCAATATATTGCATAAGTACAACATTACAACTAGTTTCATTATATAAATAAATATGCTAAAAATCACCCTAGTATTGTGCAAGTGTAAAATACATTAATTATGCTCAGTTACAGAAGCATATTTATGATAATCTAATCAGTTACAAGCTCATGTATTTTTAAACATCTGATTTTCTTAAAAATATTTTACTGTGTAGATCTGGAGAAAGAACTTTACCTATCTGGAAGACAGAATATAACAAAGGCTTTGCTTATGTTGATACTAAGGACAACTGTAGACACAAAAGAAACTTACACAGAGACAACAATATTGGCTTTAACTAGGCATTAATGGGGCTTTAGTGTTTGAAGACCATTTTAACAGAAAGAAAAAAATGTAAAAGTTTTTCTAAATAACTTTGCCAGAAAATGCAGCAAAAATGAAGAACTTGCTTACTCATGTGCCATTCATCTATTCATTCATTTACTAATATTTACAAATATCTGCTGAATGAAAACCATTTTAGTGTCAGTTTTTGTAAAGGTATTACATATAGTTAAAGAAACTATTCCTTCAACTTCAATGTCCATAGCTTTGGGACATAATCATGTCAGTTTCAAATGTATATATATGTTTAAAAATACCATGACAGATTTGTTAAAATTTGTCACCAGCTGATAGATGTCTTTTGGGATGCATGAATGAGAACTGCTTTCAAATACCAAAGGACATTCAAATAATTAGACAATTAAAATTTCAGACAGACTAAGTCAAAAACACTTGTCTAGAAATTGTGCATAACATTGATAGGCTGCAATAAAACCTAGCATGTCTTAACATGACTGTTTTTGATAAACAAAGGCATTTTATTATTAGTCTGCAGATGTTCTAAGGATTGAAATGAAAACTTTGTGTTTATTAATTATAATCTCATGACTGTTTTCGAAATTATAATGTTGAATTTTGCTTATTAAAACTAACTTTTTTTCCTTTCTGCATGTATTACAATATATTTAAAGATTAAAAAGTAAGTAATTTTGAACATAATTTGCTCAAGGTAAGTAGTTTATCTCTTGCTCAGCTTCAAAACTGATGGAACTTTAATAGACAGTTGATTCAAATTCCATCCCCACAACAAGAACAGTTGTTTTTGTCCTAATGTTAAAATACTTTAAAGTTTCAAAAAATAAATAGCTGAAAAATACAGTGAATTTATGAATGTGTTAAAAGAGTAATTATTTTACTTATAAACCACAGAACTTAATTCAAGAGTGTAAGTTGTAGAATCACAAAGACATAGGTTCAAATCCCATCTTTACTGTAAAGCAGCTTTGTGAGTTTTAGAAATTTAGTCTTTCTCAGGCTGTTGAAATGTGAGATAGTAATACTTCAGTTTCAAGGTAGATATGAAGATGACAAAGAGAAAATATATTTTTTTCTAAGTTTCTAGCATTGTGCCTGGTGTATATTAAATTTTCATAAATATTGGCCCTTTTCCTCTCTTTTCTTTTTTTATACTACTTACTGTTTTCTGTCTTAAGTAAATTTCAACTTTTGATGGCATTTGTTCAAATATATTACGATGACTTTTTCAACATATTTCAAAATGTAAAAGCAAATTACAGACAGAATATAATGCATAGCTGATTTATTTCATTGCACTTGTCATTTCTCAAAAAGAATACAGTGTGCTAGATAAAGCTCTCAAGCCAGATTTTAAAATTAATGTTTTAATTAACATTTCTAATTTTATGTGCAAAACTGAGCCTGCGTATCATCTGTTGTCTCTCAAGAAGACATTATTCTGTAACACTGCTGTATATTTTTTTTAAAGGAGACAAAAAATTCATTAATATTAATGAGACATCACCTACAATGTAGTTTCAATAGTAGATCAAGTTCTGAAATTATTCTTTTTCTTTTTTATCTTATTCAGAAGGGTCATTTAGATTTTTTTAAAAAAATAAATAAATCACTTAATTTGCTGAATGGTTCATGGATTAATGTGGTCTTAAATTAACATATTTTCAATGTATGTATCTTTAATATCCAGTTTCTCAAGTGAATGGTTTACTTTCCTGAATATATTTTTTTATCATAAAGTTATTTTAGTAGTACTAATGTTTTCAAAATTAGTTCTATATGCTGATTAAAAAGACACAGCTATAATAAGTAACCTTGATCAAAATATTCTCAAATCTCTTGAAATATTGAGGTGCTGATGGATAAAAACAAACAAAAAAATAAGGAGAAGAAAAATAGTTCTAAAGCAGTTTTTCATTATAATTAGAAATAAATGCCCAATTAAAGTTGGGTCAAAGTGAACTAGTTTTAATGATTATTTGCAGAAGGGGGAGAGGGCATAGATTAGGTGAAAAGGTAAGGTTTTTACTTTGAGCTGCTTCTTCAATCGCATTTTTAATGAGGCTCAAATGATAATGCTGGATTTTCCATGGTATTAAGGAGGTCAATAACACATTTCAATTTAGTCTAGTCAATACAATGTAGAAAGTTAAGATGCATATTAGAATTGGATCTCATAAAATATTTGGTAATGATGAGTTTGATAAAAGGAGATTTAATAGTTTACTATATTTTCCCTTCGCCTATCTTATTATTTTCAAAAATAAAACAATCATATTTCACTAAAAAAAAATTCAGTCCATAATTCTATGGTCCTAGTTACTGCTTAGTATTTTTCGTATGTCTACCTTAACTTACAAAATCCCTTCTCTTTAAGCTCTGATATTTTTAATACTATTGAATAAATGTGTGCATACATTTATTCTTGTTCCAATTAACATGTGTTAATTAGAAAAGGGATATTATTTCAGTTTTATGCTCCTGAATGTACTATTGATCACCTGAATTTGAAAATAATTTTTAATTCAGTGGGGTTAAAGGCAGCACTCTTAAAGGGGATTATTATACTTTGATAAAAAATTAATCATGTTTTATAATAAGATATGTTGATAGCATTTGAGTAGATGATTAGCGACTTTAATTTTGGTATATAAAAGTTAAAAAATGATTGTGCATTGTTTCTGTCTTTCATCTAGAGTTTAGAGACAGCAATTTTTCTAAGAATAGTTATTGCAAAAAAGTGAAGTTTTAAATAACATCCAGTTTCATGCAAATATTGGTAGACGCAGTTGTTCAAACTTTAAATATAGCTAATCTAACACTCAGATTTCTTGTGAGTTAAAATATTGTCATAGATTATAGAGCATAAGTTGCTTTTAAAATTTTTTAGCTTCAGTTTCCTGAATGAGGATGTTGAACCGGATAACTTTTCAGTTCTTTAGATGGTTGTAGCTCTCCATGGAACTAAGTCAGAAGGTTTGAAATGTGTGTATTTAAAAAGTCATTAAAATTACCCCTAATCAGAAAGAATAAAAATATTGTTTCTGTCATTTCCTATTTATATAAAGTATGAATTGATTAATGTTATGGTATATGGAAACTTATTTGGTCTGTTACTATTTTAATAGCTTAGATGGGTATAAAAGACATAAAGAACTTTAATTTTTGTCACAGACTTTTATATGTATTTCAGTCTTGACCTTCTGGAAATAAGTGCAACAGAACAAATAAACAGTATAAAACGACAACATTTTAAAGCTTATAAGCAATAAAATTATTTCATTTCTTATATCTTAGATAATGACCAGTAAGCAAATAAACTGAAATTTATCTTATTTTTCAAAATCTGAGATTTTTCAGACACATTTTCAGTGTTTGACAGCTTTCCTAGAGAGCCATCCATATTTCTTGCAACTATCTTACTTGACTACTTTATCCTTTGATGAATGCTCACGTTGTTCCTTTAAGCTCTTACCGAAGAGGAAGAACTTTCCTAAATTTGCAATAGCAAATCTTTTTATCATGATTTATCTAAGTATTTATTCACTTGGTGACTATTAAGCATCACTTGTGTATTACTCTCATCAACCTGTTATATTTCCCTTTAAGCCTTTCTTGGCATAAATCTAGGTGCTCTTCACTCTACCCTTAAGTACAGCAGAGTACTTGAGTTCCGATCAAAGCTCTGTGGAAAGGCAGCTGATCTCCACACTACACTTTCGTAAGTATAAACAATGTGAGTGCAGTCTTTCTGCCTACCTGTAGTCATCTTTATTAATTCAAGATAACTGCACAAAATACTTTAGTAAAACCTACTTAATTTCTACTAATGAGCAGGATTACATTAACAACTATATTAATTCATAAGTATAGTCTTTAAAGTGCTTGTTTAAAAATGTCGTACCACATTTTGATTTGAACTCTGAATTTCTGACATAGTTATTCTTATATCATACTGCTTTTTTCCCCTTAAATACTGAAGGGGCTGTTTCTAGGTCTACTGTCCAGGTGAATAGAATTAGACATTACACATGTAAGTTTAAATAGCCAACCATAACACAGTGATGAAGTTTTCAATATTTTAATATATCTACCCACTCTTACTCTCAATGTCTAATCCAGAATTTTACCTTAAACAAAAAACTCCAGTAAACCTTTTATCTTCAAGAATTTGTAATATTCTTTGTGTTGTGACTGTGGACTGTGAAAGGAAAGCCAGAAATTATATGAACCTTGCGAGGTTGTGTTTGTTTGTTTTTTTTCCCCCTGTTTTACAAGTCTGTTATAATTTTTTTTTTCTTAAATAAAACAACTAAAGCTTGCTTCTGTCTCCTCCTACTCCTTTGGCTTGGTGCTTACTCCTTAAGCAACTGCATTTTATAGCTGTGGAATTTCACTGGGAAGGGCCTCCCTAAGAAACCATGTGAACAGGGATACACCACAGTGGATACACCATAGTGAGTGCAGGCAGACAAGATAAGAGGTCCCTTTTCTCAGCTCTTCCCAAACCCTCTGTGCCTTTCCAGTGTTCTCTTGTCCTAGTCACAAAAGGCAGCTGAGTTCACCGCTGGAACAACAAGTTGTGCAGTGAATCCCAGTGATTTGCCCGAGTCGCAGTCCGGGTCATTGGCTTAATTGGAATCTCGGTTGCCAGGCGAACTAGGAATCACTAGCCTGGGTCCAGCAACACGGATAAAAGTGTTTCTGCTTCTTGACAGAGAATGAAAATGACGCAGAGTGTAATCGATTGACAGGGCATTTGATCACTTTCCTCCCCTCTTCCCACAGTTTAGGTGCTAAACAGCCAAGGCCTCACTTATATGCACCCAGGGGGCCTCCAAGATCTCCATTTTCCCCAAATGCACAAAAGGCTAAAAACAGCCACATTCCCCAGCACCACGGCGTGGCTGCAGTTGGTTTATTTACCATATGTCACACCGGGTGTTTACTCCTTGCCCTCTCCCCTGCTTTAAAGCCGGGTGCTATGAAAGACTGAGAAGCACCCCCAAACTCCCGCTCGGCCGAGTCAAGCACAGAGAGCTTCACAAATCTTTTTTCCTGATCTTTGAAGAGAAACCATGCAGCTGGAGCCTTTAGAACTCGTAACCCCCCAGGGATGTCCGTCTCCCAGAAGGGAGCCGGCTTCCAGGCAGCTTAAGAAACTTAACCGAGATCCCAGAAAGGAGGCTAGGTCTCAGAGAGCGCCAAGGCGACATCCTCTTTACCTGCAAAGTTGCAATCTTGGGGCTGAAGTGATAGGATCCAAGGACGGACGAGCCGGGAGCCGTGCGGGGTGAGAGTACGCCCGGCAAATTCCGCTGGGATTTCCTTAGTCGCCGCCGAGTTTTGGAGCATTCCAAGGAAAACGCACGAAGCTGGAGCCCACGCAGCTGGCACCGAACTGGGCGGAGTGAGGATGCTCTGAAAGCGAAG
>NW_007247287.1:327560-425249 GCF_000164805.1 Carlito syrichta | reverse complement strand
GGGCCGGGAGGGGGAGGTAAGCGCCAGGGGAGGAGAACCTCTCCTTCCTCCGCCCCCAGTGATCCCTCTGGAGAAAGTTACGAGTTCCCACGGCTGACAGCGGATGAGCCCGGAGGAAAGCGCCCCGCCCTTGGTCCCTGGCGACTGTCTGGCTTAGGTCTGCCCAGACCGCGCTCGAAAAGGACAGTCCGGGAAGATGCGCGTCCCACGCAGCACCTTGCGTGGCGGTGGAGGGGACCCGCGAGCGGGCAGGAGCTGACGCTCAGTCCCAGCCTCGGCTGCCCTCAGATAGCCTCTGCCTCCCTGGGCCAACTGCTTGAGATCAGCCAGTGGGCAGGGGAGCTCACCAGAAGCCAGCCAAGCTGGTGGCGAGAACCCACCCGGTGGTCTGGATGCCAGCCAGACACACCTCCAGGTTTCGGGCGGTCTCTTCCAAGGATGCTGGATTTCAGTTCGCTCCAGCGCCCAGTTTTTGAACGCCCTGCTCCCACCTCAGTAAACGAGCACCCATACACCGGTCGCTCGACGGGAAGAAAGTAACCCCCAGTAACTCTCAGAGCTTCTGCCGCTCTCTAGTCTCTCATCTCCCGGCACCCCCTCTCCCTTCCTCAAGGTGTCAGACTTCCCCTGCAAGAGCAGGAGGATGTGGCTTGCCACTAATGTCAACAATCGACAGCCGCAATGAATAAATGATGAGCTACCGCGTTCTAAGCACCCCCACCCAGCTCGGTCTTCCCAAAAGGCATAGGAAATCAGCAAGTTTCCACCAAATACTGAAACCCCTAAGACTCGGGCCAAGCCTTAGAGTGCGAGGTTCTGCGGTGACGAGTACTGTGTGTGTGTGTGTGTGTGTGTGTGTGTGTGTGTGTGTGTGTGTGTGTGTGTTACTCACTCCAGCGTGCTAAGATTGAGATGTCAAGATAAAGGTTACCTCTTGGTCAATCTCTTTGGTAATCACACACGAAAATAAGATTAAAATGTTGAGAGAGAAAAAAATATATATATATAGCAAAGTTGGCAATAACTTGCTGTAAGTGTGATGCGGTTACTTCCAGCTTGTCACTCGCGGAGGCTTAGTTGGTCACGACCCATGACCCAAAGACAGACTGAGTCGATTTGTGAAATAGAGTGGCACCCTTGCCAAATCTTAGCTAGCGATTGCACTCCTCAAGACCTTCTGTTTCTACTTGATTTCCTTTACATTCCGAAGGCACTGGGGTTAGCTACTGGTCTCAGCTTGCATCTCAGAGATGCCTGCTCCAGTTTCCCGCTTGTGGAACAGATCAGGGGCAACCCTCTCTCCAGGTCCCAACCAGGCGCTGTTACACCTTTGGGAAACTGTGTTATGATCACAGGGAGAGTCAGTTTCACCCCGTGGAATATTTCTCAGATTATATAAACCAGCAACCTGGAGCCCGCATTCAGACTCTAAAGCACAAAGTTAAAGAAAGTCCTTCGTTATATGTCCCCACCTCCTTCATAGATTACAGGAGTTTTGTTGGGCGGTGGTGGTTGTTGCTTTTAGAATTTTTACATGAGTAAAGAGGCTATCACTAGAGGTCACCCACTGGGGTGGTGGTGCATGCTGTCTTTTTTTTTTTGTCTTTGAAATCACTTCCTACTTTTAAATCTTTATCTTATCTTAGTTTCTTCCTAGACAACTGTTCTTCTGTGGGTTTATTTGCAGGTCAATTTATTTCTCCTATTCTAAATTTCTGTGATCCTTAACTCTTGTCCATCTGCAATGCTGAGGTACACTGAGAGGAGCCTGGTTCTCACAATGTCTCTCCGGAAGCCAAAGAAGAGAACAACAAAAGCATTTTTTTCCTTCCCTGAATCTCTTTCTACTCTTTACCACAAAAATACATTAACATCTTTAAACAGTTTTTTACTTTTCTTAACATTAAATGACGGCATTTTAAAATATGTAAAACACATCTACCAATGGACATGGCAATGAACTTTATAATAAATTCAAGTCCATTTCTAACAAAGGAACGGAGAGAATATATAAATTATGCAATGTATTTTATGCAAATGTATTTCTATTTTATGCAAATCTACTTTACAAAATATAACTGTGTATTTCCTCATGAAATAACCTGTTTTCTCATTAATAATAAATAACAAACACAAAATGAAGCTGATGCTTATTGACGATGTTTCTTCTCAGTCCGTGAAAATTCTACATATCATGTCTGAGTGTATATTTTTGAGGGTAAACTCCAGTTGATAAAATGATGAGGATAGGTCTTTATTATGCATTTAGAAATACATGCAAAAGGAAAGCTGATTGGTGACAACGCTTACCCATTGCTTAGAAATGATGAACTTTACTTTGCAACCTGTGTATCTGTACCACATTAAATACCCCTCCTGCCCCTCTAAGGATCTGTTCTTTAGAGCAAATGTCATCTCTACCATGATGTCGGTGGAAAGATGTTTCACCAATTTCCTCTAATTCGTTATTTTTCCCACAAGAAATGTGCATATGAGTCTACACTAAAAACAAAATTGAAAGGAACATTGAGGACAGCATTATACATGTCAGCCATCTGGGTAGGCTGTGTTCCCATGAAAAGAAGAGTCTCTATTGATCACTAAGTCACTAAGTCTCTTTTTCAACAGTTTCATGTGCTTATTTTTTGCTGATTTTATATGGCCAACGAAATGATTAGTGATTACAGGAATTATTGGAAATGTGTTTACAAAATCCAATGAATTTCATATACTATAGTCATTAGAAGTCCGAAGAGAAGTGTTTATTTTTAACAATTTAAAAGTACAAAGTTGGCATTATTTCACAAATATGCACTCCACTAAATGCAATTCATTGAAGTAAAAGAAATGCACAGTAAAACACTATATGCTGTCTAGAATTTATTTTTAGTGTCTTATTAAAGAAAACAAGAAAGCACTCTTGTTTTGGAAATTAACAAAAGACAAGTGACCCAAAAAATGATAGCATTAAAACAATTCTCTGCAATACTGATTATGAATAACTAAAATATGTTGTGGATTTGGAATCCTGATTGTTTTAGTAACAACTTTCAATTTATTTCTCAAATGTATTCTTCCATTTAGGAGTCAATATGTAACATGTATGAACACTTTGTTCCAAAGCTGTTACACATCAGGCATAGTAGCAAATTCACAGAGACACATATTGGGAAATTTATTGATGCATAAGTACAACTACCAGCATTTTATGTGACAATAATGCATCTGTGTATGATGCCATCATTAAGTATATGATAATGGCCTTTTCTGAGACATGTCATGTCTCAGAAATGTGACATATCTTCTACCTTTGTGACCAGGCCTTTCACTTTTTTGAATAAGGACTCACCCAAGACCACTCACTGAGGGATCTTCACCTCTACATACCTTTTAGACCTTGACTTCTGCTCCAGGCTTCTGAATTCCATGTTTTGCCATCTCTTTTCATGAGACTTTGGTTTAATCTACTAGGACCATGCTATACACACAGCTCTTTGCCTTCCTATTTTAAAAAATTTAACACCAAAGTTACCAATTTTTCTTCAAAAAGATTAATTTTAACAAGTTGCTATGCATTTCTATGAAATATATACATATTTTTCATGTCTTGAAAATGTAATTGTTTTTACACTATTATTCCCTACGGGAAGACTTTGGTGAAAGCATTTGCACACACATTTTTGTCTGTACATCTGATTATGTCCTTAGAATAGAATCCTAGAAATAGAGCCATGTGTCAAGATGCAGGAATATTTTAAAGCGCATAATGTATGCTGTAAGGGAAATTGTTGCATTGAACTCTCCTCAACATAGGCAGAATTTTTTCATCTTTTCTTTCTTAACTTTGGCTGACTTTTTATTTGGAAAACAAATGACATCTCAATTTAATGAATTATCTTACTAGAAAGGTAAATTTAATACTTATTATTTGCTATTTGTCTCTCTTTTGTGAGTTTATATACTTTTTCAACACATGTAGAGATTTTAGTGGTTTCCCCCCATTTGGTTTTCAATAACTCTTAATATAGTAACATTAGTACCTTCCCATATTTATGAAAGATATTCCTCAGTTTTTACTGATTGTTAAATTGAGGGGTAATGTTATTTGTTTAAACAGTCTGTAAGAATTAATCTAACAAACATTAAACTATCACATTTTCTAGTGACTTATTCTAGTACTTTAAACTTTCTGAAATCTTGTTCCCTCTTACCTTCATTTATTTTGTTCAAGTGTTTTCAAAATGATTTTTTTAATGCAATTGCTTACTCATTAATTTTATGGACCCTGGAGTCATGTTACCTATGTTTGAAATCTCAGTCTCAATATTCTCCAACAAACACTTATGGAGTCTATGTTTAAGTATTTATGGAGTCTCTGTTTAGTTTGTGGGGTGCAAAGCATTGTATTAGGTGCTTAGCATACATTTGTGAGCAACACAGATATTGGGTTGGTGCAAAAGTAATTTTGGTTTTCGCATTGTTGATATTTGCCATTTGATATTTGAATGCATTCTTAAATAAATGTGGTTATGTTATACATCATCTTAATGCACATTTCTCACTTTAGGTTTTTTTGCTAATGACATCACTTACTGTTTATTTTATTTTATTTTAGACTATGGAAATGATGTTAGAAACAAAGCAAATTTGAGTGATTTGTTTATTCGAGTTCAAAATGGGTCGTAAACAGCAGAGACAACTTGCCACACCAATAAGGCATTTGGCCCAGGAACTGCTAACGGATTTATAGTGCAGTGGTGGTTCAAGAAGTTTTGCAAAGGAGAAGAGCCTTGAAGATGAGCATAGTGGCCGGCCATCAGAAGTTGACAGTGACTGATTGAGAGCAATCATCATCAAAGCTGAGCCTCTTACAACTACATGAAGCTGGGCGAAGTGGCTCATGCCTGTAATCCCAGCACTCTGGGAGGCAAAGGTGAGAGAATTACCTGAGTTCAGCGTTTCAAGACCAGCCTGACCAACGTGGCGAGATCTCTTCTCTACAATAAATAAAAAAAAGCAGCCAGGCATGGTTCCAGCTACTTGGAAGGCTGAGGTGGAAGGATCACCTGAGCCCAGCAGGTTGAGGCTATGGTGGCCATGAGTGTGCCACTGCATCCCAGCCTAGGTGACACAGTGAGACTCCAACTCAAAAAACAAAAAACAAATTCAACTACATGAGAAGCTGCCAAATAACTCAATGTCAACCATTCAACCATTCTACAGTCGTTCAGCATTTAAAACAAATTGGAATGGTTTTGATAAAGTTTGATAAATGGGTGCCTCATGAGCTGACTGAAAATTAAAAAAAAATTGTTTGGAAGTGTTGTCTTCTCTTATTCTACACAACAATACAATAATGAACCATTTCTTGATTGGATTGTGATGTGTAATGAAAAGTGGATTTTTTACACCAACTGGCATCAACCAGCTCAGTGGTTGGACCTAGAAAAAACTCCAAAGCACTTCCCAAAGCCAAACTCGTACCAAAAAAAGGTCATAGTCACTGTTTGGTAGTCTTCTGCCGTTCTGAACCACTACAACTTTCTGAATCCTGGTGAAACCATTACATCTGAGAAGTATGCTCACCAATTGATGAGATTCTCTGAAAACTGCAACACCTGCAACAAGCATTGGTCAACAGAAAGAGTCCAATTATTCTCCATGACAATGCTCCACCGCACGTCACACAGCCAATGCTTCAAAAGTTGAACAAATTGGGTTATGAAATTTTGCCTCATTCGCCATATTTACCTGACTTCTCATCATATGACTAATACTTTTTCAAGCATCTCAACAACTTTTTTCAGGGAAAATGTTTCCACAGCCAGCAGAATGCAAAAAATGCTTTCCATGGGTTCAACAAATACTGAAGGATGAATTTTTATGCTTCAGTAATAAGCAAGCTTATTTCTTGTTGGCAAAAATGTGTGAATTGTAATGGTCCTATTTTAGTTAATAAAGATTTGAGCCAGTTATAATGTTTTAAAATTCATGGTCTGAAACTACAATTACTTTTTGCACCAACCTAATACTACCCTGTAGAACGTATATTTGGTTGGACTTCTCATCAAAATAATCATTTGATGAGAAGTCAGAGGGTGGTTAAAAGAGCAGGGTATGGGGATTAAAAGTGCTGATAAGGGCTGAAGGTGATGGTGGGTTGCAATTTTTACAAGTTTTCACGAGAGGCTTTATTAATTTGGAGACATTTGAACAATGACACATAGATTAGGGAGCTGACTGTGGGGATCAGGTAGAAGGGCAGACTGAGTTGTCTTGTGTTTTTAATGTTTCAGGTAGAAGGATAGACTGAGTTGACCTGTGTTTTAAAGGATTACTCTGGCTGCTATAGTGAAGACAGACTGAGAAAACTAAAGATGGAAATAGTGAGACCAATCAGAGGACTATTGGAACAAACCAGGAAATGTGATGTAAACCAACTTGTAGGAAGTGGAGACAGAGTCAAGATCCAGTCTGATGATAGACCCAACAGAATTTTCCAAAATATTCAAGGCTGTGAATAAGGAGAGTTAAGGATGGCTATGAGAGTTTTGGCTTGAATTCAAAGATGATTCTAAGTAAAGGATATTCTGAGATAGGAAAAGACAGGAGTAGGGATATGTTTTTAGGAAGAAGACCAGGAATTCACTTGTGGACGTGCTAAGTCTGAGATGGCTGTTAGAACACTCATAAGCAGTGTGATCTTGGACAATGTTCTTTAGCCTCTGTGCATCTGGTTTTCTCATCTGTAAAAGAATGAAGTAGTTGCTCCTACTGCATAGGCTTCGTATGAGGACTAAAGTATTTGTATATGTAAAGCATTTATAACAGTGATCAGCACAGAATATGTAATGTGGAGGTTTTGCCTCATTATAATTATGTTTAATTTTAACACATTTGGGAATCATGTAAGTATGCATTATTTAGTGACAATCTAACTCTTCTCTTTTACAAAATAGGGAATCAGCACTATTTATTGCAACTGGAAAACGATGAATTAATTATTCCTTTACACAATGACTGATGATGTTACACCTTTGTTATAAACCAAATTCTTTTCTAGCTATCTTTTTTGTTCCACTGATCCCCATCTTCATTTTTATGACTGAACTCTAACTTGCCAATTATTTTGCATCTTTTTTAAAATTTTATATTTTAAAGAGGTGGAATACAATTCTGGATTAGGTATACAAATGTTCATCATGCAGGTTCCCTTGTTGATGAGGTGTGCACCACCCCCTCAGCAGATTCCTACTACTGTCAATCCCACCCCGGCCTCTCCAGGGCAGTTTCCCACTACTGCCAATCCTTTTCTAATAGTATTACAATAATAGTTCAAGGTCTGCTTATGAGTGAGAACATGTGATACTCAGTTCTTTGTTTCTGCGATAGATCACTCAGTAGTATAGACTCTAAGTCCATCCAAGTTGCTTTGAATTTCATAATTTTTTCCTTCTTTATGGCTGTGTAATATTCCATTGTGTATATATACCACATTTTAAAAATTCCAGTCCTCTTTCAATGGGCAGCATGGTTGGTTCCATGTTTTTGCTATTGTGAACAATGCTGCAATAAGCAAATATGTGCAGGTATCTTTTTCATAGAGTGATTTGCGTTCCTCCAGAATATTACCAGTAGGGGGATTGTGGAGTCATTTGGAAGATTGATTTTTAGGTCTTTTAGGAATCGCCAGACTGTTTTCCACAGAGGTTATACTAGTTTACAGCTCCCACAAACAGTGTAGAAATATTCCATTTTCCCTGCATCCCCTCCAGCATCTGTTGTTTGTTGAGCTATTGATAATGGCCATCCTGACTGGAGTTAGGTGGTATCTCAGTGTGGCTTTAATTTGCATTTCTTTGATGACTAGTGAGGCTGAGTATATTTTCATGTATCTGTTGGCTGCTTATATGTCTTCTTTTGAGAAGTGTCTATTCATATCTTTGCCCACTTTGTAATGGGGCTGTTTGTTTTTTTTTTTCTTTTCAGCGTGATTGAATTCCTTGTAGATCCTAGATGTTAGGCCTTTGTCAGATACCAAATTGACAAATATTTTTTTCCCCATTCTTTGGGTTGTCTCCCTGTTCTCTTGATGGTTTCTTTGGCTTTGCAGAAGCTTTTCAGTTTGATGAGGACCCACTTGTCTATCTTATCTCTTCTGGCATGGGTACTTGAGGTTTTAATCAGGAATTGACTGCTAGTTCCAATTTCCATGAGGGCGTCTCCTACATTTTCTAAGGTTTGAGGTTTTATGTTTAGGTCTTTGATCCATTTAGAGTTGATTTTTGTGTATGGCAATAGGTAGGGGTCTTGTTTTAATCTTCTGCATGTGGCCAGCTAGTTTTCCCAGCACCATTTACTGAATAGTTACTCCTCTCCTCAGTGTTTGGAGGTGAAGGCTTTGTCGAAGATGGGTTGGTTGATACAGTGAGATTTTGCTTCCGGAATCTCTATGTTGTTCCATTGATCTATACATTGGTCTATATGCCTGTTCTTGTACCACTACCAGGCTTTTTTGATAATTGTAGTTTTAAAATAAAGTTTAAAATCTGGGAGTATAATACTTCCTCCTTTTTTTTTCTTCTGAGGATTGTTTTGGCTATTTGTGGTCATTTATGTTTTCATTTAAATTACTATATTGTCATTTCCAGGTCTGAGAAGAATGCTGCTGGTAATTTAAAGAGCATTGTGTTAAATAGTAGATTGCCTTGGGTAGGATGGACATCTTAACAATGTTGATTCTTCCAATCCATGAGTATGGAATATTTTTCCATTTGATGACTGGTGAGCCTAGTTAATTTTTTTGAGCAGTGTTTTGTTGCTTGTCCTGTAAATGTCTTTTAAGTCTCTGGTTAGGAACATGCCAAGGTATTTCTTTTTTCTTTTTTTTGGTGGTTATTGTGAATGGGATTGTGCTTTTTTTTAATTTGGGTTTCTGTTTGTTTATTGTTGATGTATAGAAATGTGACTATTTTTTTTTTTTTGAGTTGGAGTCTCACTCTGTCACCCAGACTGGAGTGCAGTGGCTGCTCCCGGCCACCGCAGCCTCGACCTGCTGGGCTCCGGCAATTCTTCCGCCTCAGCCTTCCGAGTAGCCGGAATTACAGGCATGAGCTACCACACCCAGCTGATTTTTTGATTTATTGTAGAGATGAGATCTCGCTGTCCAGGCTGGTCTTGAACCCGCGGGCTCAGGCAATCCACTCACCTCAGCCTCCCAAAGGCACGGATTACAGGCTGAGCCACCGAGCCCGGCTGTGACTGTCTTTTACACACTTATTTTGTACCCTGAGACTTTGCCAAAGTCTTTTATCAGTGAAAGGAGGTGTTTTTTGAGGTATAGAATCATGTCATCTCTAAGAGGGATAACTTGACTTCCTCTTTTCCTATTTGGATACCCAAGATCTCTTTCTCTTATCTGATTGCTCTAGCTAGGACTTCCAAAATTATGTTGAAAAGGAGGGGTGAGAGTGGGCATCTTTATATTGTTTAGGTTTTCAGGGGAAACAGCTCCAATTTCTGTTTGATGAGCTATTTTGTGTTTTTTTAGGTGTTGGTCAATTACTAATTACTAAAGCTGGAAGGTTTGAGTTAGGCAGATCCTCCATGATTCTAAATGGGTACAGCTAGTGATCACCCTTATTGTGAGGAGGAAATGAACAAATATAGACAAGTGCTTGCCGCAAGTATAAGCATATATTTATGCTCAGTCAGTGTTAACTGCTGTCAGCATTATCAGTGCCCTTCATTAAATGAGACTCAGCTAGCCCTAAGATGGAGTAATTGTCCACCCCCTACCCCAGTCTGGTGATCCATTTAATACAGTACATGGAAGATTTCTACCCCAAGTATGGACCACTAATCTCAGCATACCTGTTCTTCACTCCAAAATGGAGACATCTCATGGCATACAGTTCACTATCATTAACTTCTCTCTTCCACATACTCCTGCTTATTTATGTCCTGGAAGATGTAGCATCATTCTAGATCTAGAATGAAAGTAAGTACCATTGGTAGACCAGAGAGAGATATTTGGCTGCCACAGAATGTGGAAGTAGTAATATCCTGGTGGATATTAAATATATACTATTGTAGATAATGTATACTAATTTTAAACATGAAAAGGAATAATGAAGATGGTCAAGGGACCTTCCTATTGATCATGGGAGGACAGGTTTGCACGATTACTAAAGCAATGTACTCAGGTAACACCAATTTTGCTTTACAATCCATGTTGCATTATGTTTAAGCTTATTGAAATCTTTTCACATTTTGGTGATATGAAAACAGTTAGATGTACATAATATCAACATTTTTATGAAATTTCTTTTTTTCTGACATTAATGGCAACGTAAGAGAAGTTACAAAAGGGTTGCTAGTCAGATGGCATTTTAGACTGGAACATGTTACCTAATTTTTAAAATCAGAACATTCTTGAAAAAGAAAAGAGCATAATGTTATTGTTTAAATAAAATTATTCTCTTTGACAATTGTTATGTCTTGATTTATATGGATCTGCACTTTTAAAAAAAGATTATATTTGTTTCTGTGGAAACAAATAATAAATGAAATGGTTCTCACCTACCTTACAGTAGCAAATAAAATAATATTTCAAAAAATGAAATGCTATGTACCTAACATATAATAGGATATCAATTACTGCTGAGTGATCTGCCTTTAGTTTCCGGTTCATTGATTAAGAATATATCAACAGATCAAATGACTTTTAAAGTAGGTAATATGGGCAAAGTAGTAGTGTGATAAGGACATGCATTCTTTCTTTCTTTTTTTTTTTTTTGAGTTGGAGTCTCACTCTGTCGCCCAGACTGGAGTGCAGTGGCCGCTCCCGGCCACCGCAGCCTCGACCTGCTGGGCTCCGGTGATCCTTCCACATCAGCCTTCCAAGTAGCCGGAATTACAGGTGTGCGCTACCACGCCCGGCTAATTTCTTGATTTATTGTAGAGATGAGGTCTGGGTACACATGCATGTTCGTTACATGGACATATTGAGTAGTGGTGGGGATTGAGTCTCAGGTGGCCCATTTCCCCCACATAGACAACATTGTGCCTCATAGGTAGTTTCTGAGCTCTAACCCTTCTCCTTACTTCCCCCCTTATTGGTGTCCCCAGTGTCTATTATTTCCATCTTTGTGTCCAACTAGTTCCCACCTATGAGTGAGAACATGTGGCATTTGTCTTTCTGTTTCTGAAGCAGTTCAATCAGGATGATCTCCAGTTCCATCCATGTTGCTGCAAAGGACATGATTTCATTCTTTTTTTATGGCTGCATAGTATTTCATGGTGTATATATCACACATTTTATTTATCCAGTCAATGCTTGGTGGGCACTTTGGTTGGTCCCACTATTTTGCTATTGTCAACAGTGCTGCAATGAACATATCATTTTCATGTATTGATTTCTTTTCCTTTGGATAGATGCCTAAGAGAAGACTGCCGGGTCAAACGGTAATTCAATTTTAAATTCTTTGAGCAATCACCAGATTGTTTCCTCAGAGGTTGAACTAGTTTACAATCCACTAACAGTGAATCAGTATTCCCCTTTTCCCACAATCATGCTAACTTCTGTTCTTTGACTCTCTAATAATGGCCATTTTGACCAGTGTGAGCTGATATCTCATTGTGGTTTTAATTTGCATTTTCCTGATGATTAGTGATGTTGAACACTTTATATGTTTGTTGGATGCTTGTATGCCTTCTTTTAAGAAGAAACACATATTCTATAGCCAGAGTCCTAGGTATGAATACAAAGTCTATTACTTACTGGCTATATAATTTTGGTCACACCACTTAACCACTCTATCTCTGTTTATTTATTTCTAAATTGAAAAATATAATAGTATCTCCCTCATGGGATTGGCATAGCTATCTTAGCAAATAAGTATAAATTAATAAATGTAAATTTCTTATAGTCCCTGCCATTATATACACTGTATGTTACTCTGTCTCACTTTTTTGTCAAATATATTTGTACTCTGGTTTTTTTTAGAGGGTGAAGATATTTCCTAAAGTGTTAATACAATTTTGGTCTATTCAAGAATGTTAAGACATTTTGATTGAATCTTTGCAATGTATCAGTGCAGAACAAAGTAGAGTAGAGATTTGCAATTTATCAGTGAATTTAAGCAGAGAGAAGAGCAAATTCAAAGAGCTCAGAACTGCAAGAGCAATTCAGCCCTGGATTGTCTGGATTGTCTATTCTTCCAAACTGCTGGAAAAACCTGCTCCCACTGTCTAGGCAACAGCACATAACCATCAAAAATCATGTCATAGAATGAGCTTTGAATTCATAATTAACTCAAGAAGTAACTTTGAGGTTCCAATACACAGATATACATTTGTTCTCAGAAATGAGAAACTTGAGGATCTTATCTTTTATGAGTCCTTTCTTATGTAAAGTTTTCAATTCATTCATTTTATTTTCAGGCTCTTGATATTATATGGAGTCTACATGCATGGGCTCTAGAGTCAGAATAACAGGGTTCAAATCCTGTCTTTACCCTTCTCCAGAAAAGTCACCTTGAGCAAGAGTAACTTAACCATTCCGTTACTTCAATTATTCATTTAGCAAATGGACATAATAATAGAATTTGTTTTCTACTGTTGTTAGAGCATTATAAGTGGTGGTATTTATAAAACACAATATATGAATTCAATAAATATAATAAATTTTATTCCTTCTTGTCAATGCAGGAAACTTGCTTTAAGAGTTTCTGAAAGGCTAATACTGCTATAGTTTTTATATGAGCATCCATAACTTTAAATAAAGAAAATTAGTGACAGTATAATAAAAGCTTACTTATGAAAGGGACACAGATATTTCTCGGTATTATATTTGAAGTCAACCCTGGTATCTGGTCTGGTAATATGTGTGTGTCTTTATGTGTATATCAACCCTGCTTCCCATGATGAAATCTGAATGTCCTCAGTTGTTTTATTCTTTCTGATCCGAATGCAGTGAAATTCTTCCTTGACAATTACACACACCATCAGTGAAGTACATCCTCTTCTTAATATCCTTCCCCTTGAAGGAGTTCGCTTTATTTTTGTGAGTTAATAATCACCCTAATTGATTTAATCTCTTTGTAGTCAACTCATCCCAGTTTTCCCAACACAATTCCTGGTTTTAGAACTGAAATTCCTGCATGGGGATGAGGGAGGGGGAGTTTGTAGACTTTTGGGTCCTAGGCAAACGGTATAGTTGGGCACCTTACTTCTTTGTTGACAACTTGTGAAAATTGATTATACAAAATGGATCATTTTAGTCACACATTAAAATAGCATCAAGAGGGCACAGGGAAAATCACTCAGGTACAAATACCTACTTCCGGAACTGTCTTGCAAGTCCAATTCCAAACCGTAATGGCCTGCTATGACTTTAAGATTACAAGTTTTACTTAATAACTGCTGTCACTTACCAATCAGAACTAGTCAGCTCCTACAAGACAATATGGGCACCAATAGACTTTCTTTCAAAACAACGAATACTACCCAACCTTCCTCGTTTCTCTAATAAAATGCCAGCCTATTCCTTTGTTCTTCAGCTATACCAGAAACCACTCTGGTTTGTGTGTGTATTCTGAATTGTAATTTTTATACACTATTGCCAAATAAATGCTTTGCTTGGAGATTAATCTATGTATTTACTTCATGTTGACAGACCACAGACTAAAATGCTGTGGCATATTTTTCTTCTGAATTTCTATGCAAAAGGCTTAGCATGCTACATTCATCTGGTATTTACCAAGTTCATACTTTGTCACATGTAAAGACTCTTACCACCTCAAAAGATTTGAATTTCTCAAGGAGACAATACGATGTGTATGAATTTTACAAGAGCATTAAAGTTAATAGACTGGAATTCAAGTCCTGCTTATTGTATCCACCTCAGAATTTTAATTAATTGTTCTTTAAATTTGAAGACTTTTATTTATAAATTAATATCTATTGCCGCAGGTACTATTCTCAGTCTACAAACTCAGTTGACCAAAAAATGGTATTCAAACATGTTATGTGAGCAAAATATTATAGAGTTCCAAATATATGACAATCCTAAATACAATTTAAAACCGTATTTTTCTCCATGTTAGCTAGAAGAAAAAATTGATTTGGGCAACTAGAATATAAAACAAAGATCAAAACAATTTACTTGTAATATTTAATTTATGAATTTATCTGTCAATACATTTACAATTCACAATATTTTATTGAAATAAAATATTTAGAAATAAAATTTTTTCTGCTCTCATAATTTGTGAAACAGTTATTACAAACTTTTATTTACAATTTCAAAACAAGTTTCTTAGTGATCACTGGCAATTTTATATTGAGTCATCTAACAGTTTTGTCTAGAACCTTTTTTTATGCAAACTCTTTGAAAAATATTGTCATTTTTGAATGTATGATGAATTCTATGTGTGGCGTCATCATTGGAAGTGTCTTAAGAATATATCACATAGCATTAGAAGTGTTTCTTTTATCCCACACTATTAATCTCTACAAAGCCAGCAAACAAAAACATGTAAGGTTTTTAATCAGGTAAGGCTAATTTATAATGTTATTGAGCACTTAAAGTATGAACACATATTTTTAGAAATAATTACTATATCTATATTATATTTCTGTCTTCTTGTTTTCATTGATGACTCTTTAACCTGGTGACTTCTAGAGCATTCATAACCTACATTGATTGAGATTATTTAAGATAATCTTTTGTCTCCTGGATATTACTTTTTATTATTTTCATTAAAATGGGTTAATTAAGAAAACTCCCAGTGACTCACACCTATAATCCCAGCACATTTGGAGGCTGACACAGGAGAATTGCTTGAAGTCCTGGAGTTCAAGAATAGACAACATAACGAGACCTTGTCTCTATAAAAAATAAAAATTTAAAATTAAAAAAAAAATTAGCCAGGCTTTGTGATGCATTTCTGTAGTCCTAGCTCCTTGGGAGCCTGAACTGGGAGGATCTTTTGGATCCAGGAGTTCAAGGCTGTCATGAGCTGTGATTGTGCTGCACTCCAGTCTGCGCAACAGATGAAAGAAAGAAAGAAAGAAAGAAAGAAAGAAAGAAAGAAAGAAAGAAAGAAAGAAAGAAAGAATCCCAATCTTACCTGTCTTCATTTATTCTGCCTTGCTATAATAAGATCCTAATACAGTGTAATTTATAAAGAACAAAAATTTATTTCTCACAGTTCTGGAGGCTGAGAAGTCTGAGATTAAGGCACCAGCAGGTTAGGGCCTGGTCTTTCTGCTTCCTGGAACCCTGTATTTTTAATTCATTCTTGAGGGCAGAGCCTTCATGTCCTAAACACCTCCCGTTAAGTCCCACCTTTCGACACTTTTGTGTTGGGGATTAAGTTTTTAATACATGAATTTTGGGGGACATAGGAAGACCACAGCATCACCACCTTACAATATAAAAAGTTACTTAACTCCGACTGAGAGAGATTGTTGTATTTTTTTCTGAGTTATAATTTAAGCATACCAATTGCAAAGAAACCAAAGATTTAGTTGAGCTACATGGTATACAAAGTTTATGTGAAAGTGATTATTTTAAATGCCGTGGTAGCTGCTTAATGGTGGTAGTTTGAGCTATTCTGATTGCACCAGTCTTTGTGTTCATTTGAGAGAACATAGGATAGTTATTATGACTGCTTATTAAAAAAAGAATAAAAGACCCAGAGGGGAAAAGAGAAGAGCGAGAAAGAAAGAGAGAGGCAGAGGAAAAGGAGAGAAGCGGGGCAAGAAAAAGACATGCTATGTATATAACCTAGAATACTTGAAACTCTTTAAGAACATAACATAAAAATATGCTCTCCTTTTCACCAATTGATGCATTTTATTATTCTTTGACCCTGTAATGGTGATTCCAGGTCAGTTATGTCACTTTTCAACAAGAGGTCCTTCGAGTTAAATTCAAGTAGGCTATAGTAAATGTGGCCTCTCCCGTGTCTTGTCACAGCCTGGTGCCAGTAGCAAAGTATTTGCCAAGATGTAAATTTTTGATATAATGGAAGGTAATAAGCACCTCAGCTTCTCTAGAACGAAAAATATTATAATAATGTTTTTTTTTCCTTCTTTTGGAGCATCTTTCATTTTATAAGAAAATATAACTTTGGTGATGTACCCTAAAAGGCTGAGTTTTGCTGATTCTGTCTGGAAGTAGGTGGGGTATAAATAGTCAAATAACATTGGTCTTGTCCAAAGGACAAATTGTGTATTTCTCAAGATGGATTTATGGCCATCCACAAATTCTGCATCAGGATATTGAAGTTACTCCACTTATGAAATGTTTTGACTTTCAGGAAAACAATGTCAATATCTGCTAACTAACTGAAAAACATATTTGTAAAGATAACAAGATCTTATTTCTATTAAGCCAATTGGCACGAATAAAGTTTGTTTCATGACATGTATGTAAACCTGAGTGACAGTGACCTGTTTGCTAAACTTAGTAAATTTCGAGTTTCTTATCTACAAGTTGGAAGTAATAACATCTTTAGCAATAATGTAAGAAATTTGATTATGTATGTAAAATATTCTTATAAAATATGCAGAAATATGTATCATATCTATCTTACATTGAAATAATTTTACATCTTTTTTAAGCATATGTTTTCTCTTTTGCTGTACCAAATTTTATTTCAAGGTTATTTACTGTGTATAGTAGCATTACCTTCAAAGGTTTTTATGATAAAATATTTATTTATGGGGAAATAGTTTGGTTATTTTTTTTAGAGAGAGAACTTTTATAATAGTACTATTTAATACTTATTCATGAAGGAAAAGGAAGCATAGGATTTATATTCAAGGCTCTATAGTAAGTAAAGATGTGTAAAAATCTCTTTAACTAATTATAGGAGGGACGAAAGTGGGTAGTTAAATATATTAATGACTTACACAGGATCAAGGTTGTAAAGTTGTGAAGTGAAGGGAAGATAATGTGCACCTACTTCAGAGACTTCTAGTTTCTCGCGTGGTTACAGACTGCAGTAAGAAAAGATAAGGCTAAACTGCTAGCCCTGAAAACTAAAAGCAACACACTTAGTCGCTCCAACTTGTAAATGTGACATTAGTATCTATACCAGCTGTGTGGTGGGATCATGGGTTATTAACAACTTTACACGGTGCTTGTAACTCACTGTCTGTACCAAGTTCCAGAGTCTCCTTCTGTTTTAATGACTTTCAGTGCCTCCTTCCAGTGTCACCTAAAACTTCACAGCTCGGAACTATCTTTTCATAGATAACATCAAAACATAGAAACAAACACTATTGAAATGCATTCAATATGTAGAATTTGCTAAAATGTCATATAAAATGCTTTCAGTTGTCTTTTCTTCTCTAAAATTGAAATGTTTCAGGAGTTCTTTGGCAATATATATACATTTATACACATATGTATGTATATATACACATATACAAACATACACACATATTAGTCAAGCAAAATAAATTTTAATGGAGTTACCGAGTCAGATTATGAAACATAGATATGCAAATCTTATTTTCACATTAAATGTTAAGATGTTCTTGCAAGTAGGAACTGCTAAAAAAATGCTGCAAATTACAAGTAATATTGAAAAGAGAGATTGTTGTTTAATCATTTAGCATACATTATATCTCAAAAGGCACAAAAGTGAATAATGGTCAAGAGTAAATGAACTCAACTTTAAGAACTAAAGTTATTTTGATTCTATAATAAACTAATTTTAATTTAAAATTATTTCACTTTTTTCCCATTTTTATTTTCAATTCAGAGGGTACAAGTGAATGTTTGTTAATTATGGAATTGGGTCTTAGGTGGCCCATTCTGCAGATACTGAATATTGTACCTAAGAGGTAATTTCTGAACCTTATCCTCCCTCCCCAACTTCCCTTTACTGGTGTCCCCAGTGTCCATTATTTCCATATGCTTCCATTGTTTTTAAAGAAACACTATTTGGTGTATCCACATTTTTTATATCTTGCTCTCTTGTAAGATAGTTGAGTAATAGGTTTCAATTTTTAATTTGATATATTTGATTCTTGCCATTATTACTGAGGTCAATTACTTATTAATTTTCAGGGTTAAAAATAAGAAAATGTTAATGACAAAACAAAAAACGTTTCTTATGGTGACCTGTCACTGCATGAAATCTGTGGAATGGCCTAACATAAGAATTGACTCAGTGGACCTATAGATGGTGCTGTGGGGAAAATTTATAAATTTACATCTTTATGTCCTGATGATATATTTCCATACTGGCACAAAAAAGTGGTAGAAATTACTGAATTAGGATGATCTATGAGCTAGAAACATCACTATGCTATTTAACTTAGTCTCTAGTTTTACAGGGAAAGAGAAGCAAAAATTTCATTAAAAATTATATTATAAAATTTGTTGGCCCAGATGCCAGTGCTCTTAACTGAAGAAAAAAGCAGTTGGCAAATGTTGAACGGAAGGGCATATGTGAAAAAAAGAAGCAGCAAACAGGCTCAACTGGTAAGTTATTCCTGTAGAATAGTAGGTCACCAAATACAATTAATCAAACAGAAAGTTGGAGGTTGCTGAAATGCAGAAGGAACTTCTATAGCACAGGAGGATTCCCTACAACTTCCTCAACAAGAATTTATTTTAAATAAGGACAAGATAAATGAAAGGCATGTAGCATGCTCATTGGGAACATTATAAGTTGCTCCTTCCCTCCCTGCTTCCCCTATCACTATGTCTTTTACAAATGTCTTATGAGAGACATATTAACTTTTATAGAATAATACATGCAACTAACAAACAAATCAATGATACTAATTTGCCTATTTACAAAATTACATTTTTTCTGATTAAATTTGCTGCTTTCTATTTATGCTAAACATGATCTATCTTATTTTTGTATTAGCATGATAATTCATAAGGGCATGAGGTTATCCTGAAGGAGACATGCCTAGTAGCCTCTGTTCCATTCCTTTTTAAGAAAATACTAGATGTACTCTTCTCATACAGTGTCCAGACTTGTATTATTTTCCAAAATCACTTTGTTTCTGTTTTTTTTTTAAATTTAAATTAGCCTTTTTCAACATGAAAACATCATAACGGCAAAATATAACAAATCAGATTTTTTTTGTAATTTGAGATACATTTTTGTTGCTTCTAAGAAGTCAGATAATTATAAAAGTTTATCTTAGAATCTAGATTTGCATTCCAATGGAAGTCTATTGTGTCAACCATAATGGTGCAGACTATCTCTTAATTGTCTCTTAGCCAAGGTAAAGCACAAGAACAATTGTGATGTCATAGGAGATGCAACTGATAAAGCAATTCAGATGTCATAGGAATAAGATGAGAAAAGACTACTTGGTGGGAGAGACAAAAGTATCAGGAGAAAGAGAAAAGGACAGAGTGCAATGGGAATGATGGAATAAATAGGGTAATAAGAAAGAAAAATGGTTAATGCAATTATCTGGTAAAACAGGCCTTTTGCCACTCATTCATTCCCATTCTTGAACTTACTACAAGTAACCAAATGTTTTATTTTCACAGTAGAAATGTCTACCTCTGGAAAATAACTTTTACATTCTGAACACAGGTCCAGTAATCAAAAAAAAGTTCCACTTAGCAGAGTTTCAGCAAAACTCTAGTTTTTTCCTAGAGTACAATGTTATTCAATACTTTTTTTTTACCGCATTTTCTAGATTTTGTCATATATTTGATTGTGTCAGTAAAACACAAGAATACTGTTTGTTGGGTTTACAAAGTCATATATAATGCTCACGTTTTTTTTACAAACATAAATTATGTCTTCAGTTCTAGTGACTAAATGAAAATTAAGTGTTGAAGTCAACAACTGTTCTTTTCTGCTTTCTCGGCTTTATTTTCTTACAGAGAATGCCACTCTTCCCTCTTTCAAGCTCTAGAAACTCACTCAAACCCACCAGTATCAACATAAAGAAGAGCAGACAACCCCAATGACTGGACCAAGGGATGGGCTTTTGACCCATGTTCGGCAAGTTAATTCTCTGAAACTTATAAGTCACGGAAAGGGAAGCTCTGTCTGTCCTCGGAAGCTTCTGGGCTAAGATAATTTACATTTAGAGCTGCTGATAGTCATACTTCCTACTTTATGGGGAAGACAAAAGTCTCTTTAGTAGGATAAATGACCTCTGCAATCAATAGAAGAGACTGAAAACAGCATACAGAGAAGAAGAGATGGAGATGCGTAACCAGAGAGATCAAGATGAAGAGAAAGAGAGATCTAGAGACAGCAACTAAGTTTCTAGTACCTCCTGAACTTGAGTCCACCTCCATACTTGCCCATCCCCTTTAGGCAAGTAAATGCATTTCCCAGTTGTTGGTTGATTTATTTAAGTTTTGTCTTTTGTTAAGCCAGTTGGAACTGAGGTCCAGACACTTAAAGAATATAATCTTGAATAACCACAGGACAAATGTATGGGAATAGAAGGAATATGAGGCCTCTACTCCATTTGAATATCAGGTCTGACCTCACTACTTCTAGCTTTGGGTTGTGAAATGTTTGAGAAGTGACTTATTTGTCTCAATGTCAGTTTTCCATTCATTAGCAAATTGGGGATATTAAATTTTAACTCACATAATTACTGAGAAAATACAAAATTTGAAGGAGAGAGGGAATATCTAGTTGTTCTTAAATGATCTGTAAAGTCTAGCTAAATTCGTTATGGCAAAGAACTGAGCTAGAAATCTTGGGGTGGGGTGGGGGGCGACTATGGAGGACAAAGAAAGAGTAGCTCAATTGCTCAGATGCTACTAGTCACCTTGGTGAGAATGCTTCATGATTTTATGTAATTAGCCTTTTGAGGAATAGTTACTTTTTGTAATAGGATTCCTCCTGCCCAGAATAACTATCTCCACAATGTCTTGCTGAAGTGGAGACCAGTTTTCTCTTGAGTAATCCCATACTCTTCTTCTTTTCTCAATCCTACCTACCTTTTTAAATCAGCAAATGTATGACATCTTCTTCCCAATAATTTTTACTCCTTTTTAGCATGTTTTATAGCTTTTTATATCCTTTAAGAAAATGAGCCTTTGAGACCCAATTTTATGACTCTTAAAAAAGCTTGGCTTTTTAAATGCATTTTCTTTTGTACTCTGATACACACCATTTAGTGACATTTAATGTAGACTATCAAAACTTTCTTTTGTTTATTTCAATAAGGACTTTTTTCCTTACTGTTACTAATGGTTTCTGTTAGGTTCAATACCCACAGTGAATAAAATGGGTAGGTGCTTGTGATGTGTTCCTAGATATATGCAATAAATCAAGTATTAGTCTATTTTATGAGCCTAGAGTAAATGACAACTGTGACACTTAGGAATGGCATTTCACTTACAATATTTATTTCACTGTTAATGGTTTAATAACTGCAGTAAAGCAGAACTGTAATAAAACAGTAGCCTCTGCCTCGGCTTGGCTGTCTTTCCTATTTATCTGCACTAACACTTTTGAGAAGAGGTGACTGTTTTGTCTTTATGTTCTGATCCTGTGGGAAAGGCAAAATATAGTAGGAGGAGAGAAGGGGTGGGACAAGGTTCCTAACCGGTGCTCTTCCTGTCAAATAATCTCTTCTTGATTAAATGTTCTTGTCTTTACAGTTTCCATTCTAGCCCTCTGTATGTCTTGAGATACAACATCAGTAAGACAAAATATGTTTAAATAAGGAAGCATGTTAATATGATCCTAAGATTACATTTCTAACATGAGGCATCCTGGGTGAATTATCTCACGTCATTTCACTTTCTCAAATGCTTCTTGCTTGTGAAATTCTTATTTAAGAAGACATTAATCAGGAAAGCAAGAAACCTCTAAAAACTAGATAGCTAAAAATTTGGTGAATAGGAAAGTGTCTATACTGGGTAATAGCAAATGAATTTTCTAAGTTCTACAGCTAGTACCTTGTTTGATAGTCTAGTGCAGGGGTCCTCAAACTTTTAAAACAGGGGGCCAGTTCACTGTCCCTCAGACCATTGGAGGGGCGGACTATAGTTTAAAAAAAAGGATCCCCCTATCTGCAAAAAAAAAAAAAAAAAAAAAAAAAATAGACCTCCTAACTTCAGGAAAAAAAAGGCCTCCCTTAACCGCAAAAAAAAAAAAAAAAGGCCCTATTAACTGCAAAATTAAAAAAAAAAATAGACCTCCTAACTTAAAAAAAAAAAAAATTATAACTTGTTCTTACCTCGGTCCTCAGGCAGCAGCAGGCTCTGCACAGCCAAGCTCGTGACTCGTCCGATCACATCCGAGCCTGAGAGGAGTCTAGAGACAGAGAGAAGGAGGGGAGTCGGAGATTGCGATGCACATTCCACACATACGCACTGCGGGCCCGGACGAGTCGGCTGCTAGGCGGGACACGGCAAAAACACCCGGTGGGCCGCATGTGGCCCGCGGGCCGTAATTTGAGGACCCCTGGTCTAGTGGCTAAAGTGAGTTTTCACTGGCAACAAAGTATAACCCCAAGTCACAATAAATGTGAAAGTAAGTGATTGTGGATTATATAAACAGTAGCTGACACTGGAAATCCATCAAAAGCAAGTAAGTGTAGACTTATTTGTCATTTGCTTTAAAGATCATTTCTGTGTAGTTAATCCTTCTGTAGCACATTTCTATATTTATTATTGTGATTTTACCTATCACTCTAACTAAATTATCTTAGTTTTAGTGTCATGTCTGCAAGAAGGTGTTATGTCTTATTTTTCTCCCTCAGAACATAGCAGTGAATACACAGTAAACTTAAAGATGGCTTTGGGAGGAAAAAAATATGACTCTTACTAACTTTGATGAGAAAACTAAGACAGAGAAGAGTTGAATGTCTCAAAATTACACTCCTTGTAAGTAATAAAATCTGAATCCCCTTAACATCTAATCATATACTCATGCTCAGTAACTGCTAAGTAATACTAATCTCATTGCTCTTTATACCTGGAAAAAATAAATTAACCCCCCTCTCCTCTGACTTCCTGAATAATCTAGGCAGCCAGACTCATATAAACTTACTTTCCAGGTCTAGAATATCAAGAAAAGTCATTGAAAGCATAAACTGAGGAAGGTGGGCTGGTGCCATGGGAATAATGCAAATAATTGCAATAGAGAAAAGAGCAAGATTCATTATCCACTTTCCACAGACAAAAAGGGACCAGTGCTTAGCAAGTGTGACTTCAAAAGCTGGGGAGCTGGGTATATTTAAGGCTCTTGAAGGGGAGTTTGAACTAAGAAGAATGTCCAGAGTTGCAGTCTTTGATGTAGATAACAGAACTCACATTAAGTCTTGTATCTTGACATACCCAGGCACCAGGTATCTCATGACTCCAGGTGGGGGGCCAGAGGCTGGTTACAGAAGATTGATAATAACACATCATTGCCAGTAGCACAGATGCCTATAAAAATAGTCAGGACTGGACATGCTTAAGGGACTTAAAATAATTACTAAGTCCTAACCCTGGGAAGCTGGTTCTACTTTTGCTAATGATTAAAAAGTAAAAGAGTAGGCTAGTTTGCACAACTGTTTAGCAAAGCATGGCAGGACTAGAGCCAAAACTATGATAAAACTAAAAAGGTTGCACTATTGCTAGAATTATTTTACCAAGTTCTTCTATTCTAAATTACCTAAGATTGCTACCTTTCAGTCATTTTATTTAAAAAAAAATACTTTTATTGCAGATTAGGGACATATAAAACCCTTCTGAAAGTATTTTGTCCCCTCAGAAGTTGTCCTTCCTTCCTAGTTAAAGACAGACTTCCATCTGGAATGGCTCTAGGATTTATTGGTACTTACTATTGCCCACCAATTGTACATACATTACTTCAAACCTAAGAATAGCCATGAGGAGAGATATTCCCTTTCCTACCTTACAGAAGTTTCAGGCAACTGAGACTCAAAGAGTTCAAGAAACAGCTTGAGGTCACAGATCAGCACAGTAGATTCATTTAGCACTTAGTGCAAATTCTTTCTCGTTTTTAACTTTTCTTTTTTTTTAAGGACGGAGGTCTCTTTCCATTGTCAGTGTGGAGTACGGTGCACAATCATAGCTTACTGCAGTCTTGAAATCCTCAAACTATCCTTCCATCTAAGCTTCCCGAATAGCTGGGACTACGGGCATGTGCCATCACACTCAGCTAATGATTTTTATTTTATTTTTATTTTTAGAAACAAGGTCTCGCTATGTTGCCTAGGCTGGTCTTGACCTCCTGGCCTCAAGCAGTCCTCTTGCCTTGACCTCCCAAAGTGCTGGAATTACGGGAATCACCATGTACAGTCCTCAGTGTAGATTTTCTAATTCCAAAGCTTCTGCTTGTCTGTCTTTTTGGACTACAAAGAGTTGATCTCAATTCTGACTGCACATCAGAATCACTTGGGGAGCTTAAAAAACAGAAGGAAAGGAGAAGAAGAGGAGGAGGAGAAGAAGGAGGAGGAAGAGGAGGTGAAAAAAACACTACCGACTAGACCCTACCTACAACCAATTAAATTGGAATCCTTGTTGCTGGAGCCTGAGTACAAAAGCACAGCAGGTAATACCAGTTGGCACCCAGGTTTGGGAACCTTTGCTCTAGAACATTTTCAGGAGAAGCACTTGCTGGTGAAAAAGAAAGAGCCATAAAAGCAATTTCCTCATTACCACAGAAATCCTAATGTTGCTACCTGATTTATCATCCCAAGCAGGGCACAGGAGAGAGTATAATGAGAGAGTGGTCATAATTAAAAAAAAAAAAAAAAAAAAAAAACAGAGACAGACAGGTCTGTCCTGGGCTAACCAGTCAGTATTTCTACCCTCTATGTGACCCAAATTGACTTATGGTTTGGATTGTACGTAACAGTAAAGACCATTAACTTTGTTAACACCACTGAGTCTGTCATAGGGTGTTGCAAAGAAGGATACATACAGTATTTGCAAGATAGATACATTGAAGGTTGTCTTTCCCTTTCTATTTTACAGATTATCACTCATTTTCTCACTTAACAGAATTGCTAAAATTCTATGAGGTGGATAAAAAGAAAAACCATTTACTTTCCAAAAAACAGAAACCAAAAGCTTAATCTTTCTATTGCGAAACAGCTCTCTCAACTGGTGATAACCACATGCTCAGCCTAATTTGCTCTATTCGATTGAATATGTCATTTATTCTGCAAATTTTCAAAATTGTCTTCTCTCTTTATTTTATAAATCTGGATTTTCAGCTGAGATAAATAAACCTACGAAAACTTTTAAATATATTTTTACAGTTATATAATGACACTTGCATCCAAGAAAGAGAAAGGATGTTTTGGTGTAAATAACAATCCTATGCAAAGTAGATAGAAATTAAGCAGAGACTTTTGTTGTTGTTGAATAATGGCCTAGCTCTTGATACACAAAGCAGTGGTCCTTGTCTGAACTCCAGTCTCTAAGTAGCAATTCAAAAGCAACAGGCACAGCAGTAATATGACCAATATAATTGTACTGAGATCATCTAATTCACCATAAGTAAGCTTTAGAACATAAGACTTATAGCAAGCTATTTATTTAGAATAAAAACATCAGAACCCTTAAATGGTAAAGATTTATTGTGCACTAATGTATATTTCAAAGAAGCCCTGGAGTATTCACTCACTTGAGCCTTTTTAAATCTCCCAGTTTATAGTCTCCACTGCTAAATTAACATAGAAGCAAATTAGCTTTTCCTATATACTATGCAGAATAATAGATCATAGAAGCCTTCCAGAGAATATAGTTCTATGAAAAACTCTGAAACATATTTAATTCAAGTCTCTTTCCAATCATAAAAGCTGATAAACTCTCAATTAAAAGCATAATCCTATACAAAGTATGCTAAGTAAATTTTGTATTTTGTTAAGCACATTCTACAAGAGTTTCTACCCAGGTTTATTAAACAGCAAAATGACAACAGTCTTTTACTATAAAATTATTTTATACAATTCTGTTGTACTAGAGTATCCAAGACACTGATAGAAACATATTAGAAAATAATTATATGATGAACAGCAAATAATACATATTTACAAAGAGAAACATAAATTATTCATGTACATTCTAAATTAAGAGTAGAAACTGAGAAATAATAAAAAATGAACATAATCCTACTTCTCCACTTTCTTTCTGCTTTTATTTTTCTTTACTTTTATTTTTCCTTTCTGATGCCCCCTGCAATTTCTGAAGGTTTAACTTTCAATCTTTTTACTCTCTGGAGAATAACATGCTTTATCTATCACCACCATGGTTTTCAAATCTGTGCTGCAACTTCTCTTTCTGCAACAGTCTACCCCTTGCTCTATAATTTCATATTCCCAAATGAAACTTGTACTGAGCTATCCTTTGCTAATGTCAAACAATGAATTTGCAAATGAATCCATCATACAAATTAGAGATAAAAACAAAGGTCTTTGGTTATCCTGACAAATATTTTACATAATGTACAATTACCCTTCATAGAATTAACAAATATGGTTGCTTAGTACCTGTTTTATTCTCATTATTTTGCACAGACTTTTGAACCTCACAGCCTAATTTTTTAGCCCCTATGCCATGTTTTCTTTCTACAAACACACCCTAGAAGCATTCCTTTGAACCATAGGAACATTCTAGGTGCTCCTCTGCAATGGAAGCTTTGACTTCCTTGATTACGATGATGGCATCTTCATTGCAGTTGTTGTCCTCTGTTTCTCTGCTGTAAAAATTGCTGTCTTTTAGTGGGAAACTGTCAGGGGAGGGGTGGTGGGATTGGCAGTTGAGGGAAACTGCTAGGGGAAGGAGGGGCATATCCTCATCAATAAGGGTATCTACATGATCAATGTTTATATACCTAACCCTGAAATGTACCCCGCATCTTTATAATAAATTTTTTTTAAAGTTGCTGTCTTTCATAACAACAAAAACATGCCACTGGAATGAAGTAGCCCTTATTTCTTTCTAAATATTATTTTAAACCAATTTTTACTTTATCATTTTGAGTCATTTAATAAAAAGAAAGAAATCTAGACTTAGCCTTATCCTAGTGGGAGTAAAAAATAAAATGGAAAGCAGAATAACGCAATCACCAACTGGGGGAAGGAAAAAAAACAGAAGTTTTATAAGATTATTCAATCTTATGGTTTATAGATAGGCTAGCATGCTATTGTTCAGGCACAGAGAGAAGCCCTTGAAAACAAAATGTTAAGTGTCACTACTGAATATTCCATGTTCCAGTTATGTCTGATACCATATGGATAACAAATAGTTAAATGACAAGACCCCATTCTGCTACACTTCAAAAGGTAGCCAGCAAAGTGAAAATTCCTGTAGAGGTGGAAAGACTTTTTCAGGTATGACAACCTGGATGTTGTGCTTCTTCTCCAAAACTAAGAGCAATCTACATAACCTAGTTCCTACTGCACAAAAATAAGGAGAGTATTCCTTGGTAATGAGTTGAGACAGCAGGGAATTTTCAAATGAAAGAGACAGAAATTTCTATATTTTTAGAACTACATTGATTTGTCTAGTATTTAATGAAGGATATGGAGGGTTAGAGCTATATATATAGTTGATGAAGACTTTCATAATATAATTATTTGCATGACTGTCTGTATGCTTTGTCAGACCACAGATTCCATCAAGGCCATTCTTGTTCTCCATAATTTATATACCGAGAACTTATCATAGTGACTGGTACATAGTCAGCATTAAATAAATACTTCTAAGGAGATATTGACAGTTTTCTAGAAATAAAAGTAAAGTTCTGATAAGGAAAAAGAGTAACTTTTGGCAAGTATATTGTATAGAAGATAACTGGCATATAATATAGAAGCAAATGACAAAAAGAAAATAACAATTGCAAACTCCATATAACATTTACTAAGTGCCAGATGAAATTATATATGCAAGTTCATCAAATTCTGTCAACAATTCTCTGTGACAGGTGCTGTTATATCTAATTAGATGCTTTAGGCCCAGAGATATTAAGTGACTGGTCTTGAGATCATACAACATGCAAGTGTCTGAGCTGAAATTTGAATCCAGAAAGTCTGACTGCAGGGAGTTTTGATTACACTGTTGCCTACAAAAAGAATGATTTCTAAATGACAAGTATAGTGTATTTTTCTAACAGAGGGAGACAATGAAATACCACCTGTGTGATGAGGAAAAAATCAGAAGTAATTATAGTGTTATAATATGTACTTTTTGAAGCCTTTGCATACATTTGTGCACACGTATGGTTTATATGTGCAAGTGTGTATATAAATGTTTCAGTTAACTACCTATGCACTGGTTTGGGGTAGTTTATTACATATTGTAAATTTTTTTTTTTTTTTTTTTTTTTTTTTTTTTGAGTTGGAGTCTCACTCTGTCGCCCAGACTGGAGTGCAGTGGCCGCTTCCGGCCACCGCAACCTCGCCTGCTGGGCTCCGGCGATCCTTCCGCCTCAGCCTTCTGAGTAGCTGAACTACAGGTGCGCGCTATCACACCTGGCTAATTTTTTTAGTTTATTGTAGAGATGAAGTCTCGCTGCCCAGGCGGGTCTCGAACCCGCGGGAATCAGGCAATCCACTCACCTCAGCCTCCCAAAGGCGCAGGATTACAGGCTGAGCCACCGAGCCCGGCAATATTATCTTTATAAAAACAAAATAATTGAACTGGGTAGAACTTAACTTACAATTGTGGTAAAAGTTGTGGTACTCATGGTTTCAAGACTATGTCATCAACCCCATTATAAAATGTTTCCAAAATGATTTCCCTAAAATCCTAGTTCTGTGGATGTTATGAGGTGCTACAAGGAAAACAAGTTTCATAGTTTAATAAGTCTGGAAAATTTTAGGTTAAACAAAATTAAACCAGTTGCATTATGACCAGGGCTTCACAATGTCATTAACATACAAGTGTGTATTGTTAACTTCCAAACACTATCTGTTCTACTGAACAGTTCTATAATCATGATTTCATAGAACAAACTTGGAGCAATACTGCTTTAGAGATTTTTTTTTTTCTATTTAGTTGTTTTACACGTTACAAGTAGGCCAGACTGTGTTTTGAAAAACTTGGTCATCAACTTGCCATCTACATTGGAGAGCCACTAAAAGTGTTATATGGGGAATACTTGGTCTGTTACATTTACTATTTGAGTACAGTTTCCATGAAAATAGACTGACCCAATGTTTTATGCAATGTTTTGCCATAGTCATAAAAGATGTAACATAAATCCTAGCAGCTATTTAATTTTATTTAGTTTACAAACTTACATTCTTTGGCCTTTACAACAGAGTCTCTGGACTTTATAGCAAACATGTTTTCTTTTTTAATTTGCAAAAACTTAAACTAAAAAAAAAAACCCAGTCTTCAAACAACATTGAACATAATCATTTGTAGGTTGCTACCATCCTGCTTCTCTTCTTCAAGATTGATCCAAAAATTAATCCAATAAGCTTAGCTTTGTCACACAGACAACTTACTTTTTGGTGATAAAGGCAGACATATTAAACCCCAAAAAACCCTCAATATTCTGTAAAAGAGATGCAACTGAAATACCAAGTGAACACTGGAGAATACTGTTGTAGCAACTTGTGACTCTGTGTAGGAGGAGGCTTTACATAGGAGGTGCTATTTGAGTTGGGTCTTGAAATGGGAGTAAAAGTGTTGCAGCTATATAAGTATTTCATGCAGAATAATCAACATAAAAAATTTCCAATGAATTTATTTTAATAGTGAAAACAAATTATGAGACACCAACTATATGTAAGGTACCCAAGTCAGTTTCTTTTATGTTTTCTTATTTAGCTTGTATATAAGTTATCTGATTCTATTTTAAAAATCAAGAAACAGGCTTAGAAAGTTCAGTAGCATGCCCAAAGCACAACAGATCCCAGTCTTCTCTTGCATCAAGAGAGAGTATAGTGAGCTCCAGCAAGAGTCATTCATCTCAGAATGCAGTAAGATAGACTAGGAATGAAAACGACGTGTTAAAATTATTGAGCATGTATGTCAAGCCAGGCACTCTTCTAAGCTTCTTACCGACCTTATCTAATTTATTTTTTACAACTACCTGATGAAGTGAGTAATGTGATCATGCTCATTTGTCAAATGGGGAATCTTTGTTTAGAGAGATTAAATAACTTGTTCAAGATCACAGAACTCATAAATGGTAGAATTATGATATGAACCAAGGCAATTTGATATTAGGGCCTATGCTTTTGAGTATTATACTGTATGGTACACTAACATAATTATGTGGTATATTTGGAGACGAGGAAGAGGTTTTTATTTTATCAGAGAAATAATTATTATTTTAAAATAAAAATGCTTCTTAAAAGTTTGGTCCAATACTACTAGCATGAATACAGCTACATAAGACAGCAATTTCTTTTTGTGTCTCAGGCATTATTAAAAAAAGTTAATATAAAAGTAAAAACTCACTTTTCAATGAATCTAGGAAACAAACATATTGTGTAACATACAGTACCGACATGGCAGACATGACCAGCGCAGAAGCTGCTCTGGGAAGACTGAAAAGTGTTGGTCCAGAGGTGCAGAACTGAAAGGACACCATAGTACACATATATACCAGGATGTAATGAAGATCATCAAAATGAGTCAAACAAATTGCACACTAAATGTATGCATGAATATTGATGAAAACTCCTAAATAAAATACTAGGTAACATAATCTAAATAGCATATTAATCATATAATGAGCAATTACTGTAAATTAGTTTTCTATGACTGCTGTAACAGAGTATCTGGGTGGCTTAGGCAACAGAAATGTATTGCCTCACAGCTCTAAAGGTTAGAAGTTTGAGATCAAGATGTGGAGAGGATTGGTTTCTTCTGAGGCTCTAATGGAGAATCTATTGCATGCCTCTGTCCTAGCATCTGCTGGGTTGCTGGCAATCTGTGGCATTCCTTGGCATGTTTACACGCTCTTCTCCATTTGTAGTTGTCTGTGCTCACATGTACCCTTTTTAAAAGAATACCAGTCATATTGGATTAGGAGCTCCTCCAGTACTGTATGACATATTCACTCAACTACTTATATCTGCAATGGACTTATTTCCAAATAAGGTCACATTCACAGGTACTAGAGGTTAGAATAGCAATACAGGAATGTTGGGAGACAAAATTTAACCCATAAATAGGGTTTTTTCTAGTAATATGTGTTATCTAATATTAAGATACCTAATAACATAATTTACTTTATTAATAGATCTATAGAGTTAAAAACATTTGAAACAATTGAAAACCCATACTTGGTAAAATTATAAGTCCTAAACATGATAAAATACAACAAATTCACCACCAAAATCTAGCAATAAGCTTTTTTGAGAAACACTCACACTTAAATAGCAACAAGACCCAGAATCTTCACTATTTCACATCATACAGGTATTAATATCAATGCAACTTGACAAAAGAAAAAAATTATAGGTATAGAAAGTAAAAATGGGAAGGCAAAATATTGCAAGTAGTACAGGAAATGATTTTTGTGCAAGGTACATTCAAGATAATTACTTAGAACCATTTAAAAAGAGAGTGAATTCAGTGACTTGATAAAATACATCAATATACAGAAATGAATAGCATTCATATATGCAATAACATCTGAATAGAATATATGATACAAGATAAGACCCATTGGAAACATTAGTAAAAAGATAAAATATCTAGGAATAAACTGAAAAAAAATTAGTAAAATCTGTAGTAAGAAAATTGTTAGGTATCAAAAAGAGAAAAAGTAGAAACTACATAATTGTTTTTTGAAATATGCATGGAAAAACCAAAAGAGTACATGATAAATTCTGCAAGAACACATAAGAAACAAGAGCAGATGGTATGTGTATGAGATGGGGACAATGTAGAAATTGGACCTTTGAGGTCAAGAATGAGAGGAATAGTTATATTGTTTTCTTTTTTACACTTTTTGGTCTTTGGATCCATGAGTGCACTACCAGTTATTCACTTAAGTTACAAAATAAGTGTTAATGATTGAATATTTATGTGCTCCCAAAATTCATATGTTTAAATCCCTAGCCCAGTGTGATGGTATTAGGAGATGGGGACTTTGGGAAGGTGATTAAGTTATGATGGTGGAGACCTTATGATAAAACGAGACCCTTATAAAAGAGACCCAAGAACACTCCTTCCCCTTATTCTGACATATTAGGTTAGAGCAAAATGATAGCTGTCTATGAGCTAGGAATTGGGCCCTCACCAGACAGACACTATATCTGCCAGTACCTTGATCTTAGACTTCCCTATGTCCAGAACTGTGAGAAATAAATTTGTGTTGTTTATAAGTTACCTAGTTTATGGTATCCTGCTACAGCAGCCCAAATGCACTAAGGTAGTATATTTAACCAAATCCTAAGCATCTTTTTATCACCATAGGACAAAATTCTCAATATACAAATAATTAACAATACCCAACATTTATTGCTAACTTTAATACTTTTAACTTTCAAGATCTTGCTTTTAGAAAAATGATTTTTTCTTTTCTTTTTTTCATTTGTTCCTAATTGAATAACTTAGATTGTAAAACAAAACAAAACCAAAATTTTAAACTGTCTTTCAGGGGAGTTCAACAAGAACTTGTGACTATGTCTCTGTAACTTTCCTGTCATATATTGTAAGATATTTTTGAGCAGAAGTTAGAAGATACGCTCATTTTTTTAGTAATAGAAATTTTATAATCAAACAAATGCACTAAATGCTAAACATTTTGTTTTTGACTAGAAGTTGTATAGAAATAACAACGTGACCCAGTCAGGCTCGGTGGCTCAGCCTGTAATTCCGCACCTTTGGGAGGCTGAGGTGAGTGGATTGCCTGAGCCCGCGGGTTTGAGACCCATCTGGGCAGCGAGACCTCATCTCTACAATAAAATCAAAAAATCAGCTAGGCGTGGTAGCGCATGCCTGTAATTCCGGCTACTTGGAAGGCTGAGGTGGAAGGATCATCAGAACCCAGAAGGTCGAGGCTGTGGTGGCCGGGAGCGGCCACTGCACTCCAGTCTGGGCGACAGAGTGAGACTCCAACTCAAAAAAAAAAAAAAGAAAAGAAAAGAAATAACAATGTGACCTGCACTAGGGAAAAGCCAACCAAGACCAGTCTCTGAAGATTAGACTCATTGTGCTATTCTCTTGGTACCCAGCAAAAGAATTGGATGTCAAGGATCTTCAGGGTCATTTAGTACATGGGTTACAATCTGGTCATGCAAGCTTAAAGAGCTTGGCTGTAGGCCACTTACAACTTAAGGAACCATCTTTCCTCAACCAGTTTTAAAGAAACAAACCATGTTGTTTCCTGGCGAATAAGTTTTGCATCAAGTAACTGCCACAGGATGAAGTTGATTCATTATTAGGCCTAGGAAATACATTCACTTATTTAAAAATGCACCTTCTAGATGAAATTAGCATCAAATGTAAAAACTCACGTTAGGACAGAATTAAGACAGCAATAGAATTTCTGCATTTTTTTCTCCAATTAACTGAAGACCTTCCTCAATTTTATACACAATTAAAATGAAACCTGGGAAATATGGATATATTTTGACTACCAAAATTGAAAGAATATAATATTCTAACAACTAATAAAACACAATTTGAAAATTTAGAATGCTGGGTTCAAATTATTCTTCATATATATTTGTTCAAAATTGTTTAACACCAAATAAGCTACAGAACAACGTATACTTTAGCAACAAACAATGTAGCAATTGGGGGCATGGGCCTTCCAGTCACATAGCCTTGGTTTAAATCTCTGCTCTGTCACCTACCAGGTGTGTGACCTACAGCCAGATATTAGAGAAATGCAATCTAACATAGAAATTAGGCAGTCAAGCATAAGAACTCAAATTGAGATATACTTGTTTTCAAATTCTTCTATTTACAAATGTTTTGTGGCAGTTTACTTAACCTTTGTGTAACTTGGTCTTCTTATCCAAAATGTATCTGTAAAATGCTTCTGTGTTCTCAAGAAAACTACCGGTATTCTCAAGAATCCTTAAATGAATTGATGAATGAATGAATGAATTAATGAATGCTTGAAGCAGTCTCTGGTACATGAAATGACTTATTAATAATTATTCTTATTGTATTTCATTTCTTGAAATGATGCAATTGCTTATCTAATTAGTCATTGTTTTTCATCTTAAAAATCATTGTAGATTACTGTTTTGTAATAATAAAGTTGAAATAAAATGGATGTTAAGGTCTGAGTAACACTCAGCTGCTTTCCCTTGATACCAGTAAATCAAAGGGGCAGGGAACTGGTAGAAAGAACTTTCTTTCTGAATTCAAATCCAGGGAGTAGGGTGGGCTCTGGCCTCTTTAAAATGGTTCTGCTCCCCTTCCAAGATTTTATAGATCACTTTTATAAGTTCAGAATTGTTAGTACTTATATGTTTGCTATGTGACCAGCAGAACCTTGTACAGAACTTAAGTTACAATTTTCAGTCTAGACTTCCCAGTGCCAAGTACCAGAGGTATCTCATAGCTTTTATCAATAAGGCCCAACAGAAGTGTTAATCAAGCTTGCCATAGAGTAAAAGGAGCATACAAGGCCTAAGACATAATGCATTATGTAAAAGCTATACAAATCACAAAACTTATGATTATATTGATAGAAAAGTTATACAAATCACAAGACTTATGATTACATTGATACTATATTATTCAAACCTATGACTACTAAGAAAAGGGAATAAATGGGGATTTACATATCTTAGTTTATTGGGCATAGTCTGCAGAGAAGTCAAGGATCCCCTGAAGCTACTTAGTGGGCCTGCATAGGAGATATGGGGGTTCTCAGGAATGTGTTCAGGAATATTTCTCTCAGTTTATTGAACCCAGTCTGCATGGAAGTTAAGGATCCTTTGAAGCCACTTAGCATGCATAGGAGATAAGGGGAAGCACATCTTTTATTAGCTTTCAGGAATGCACAGGAGCACTTGAGCCCTTACCATGCCCTTCTATAAGGGCTGTGGCAGTATGGACAGACATTAGCAGGTCTCTGTATCATGGGTGTACCTCTAATACAGAGATTTGTTCCAAAATGTGGTACATACAGCAAAAAGGTATGTCAAATGATCCATTGGGATGCAGGAAGAAACCATTAGGATTCCTACAAATAAAATAAAATAAAGGTTATATAATATTTAATATATGTGAGGAGGAACAATACAAAAAAGTCAAAATTATCTTTTAGAGGGCAGGCCCCTTATACAGGATTCCTCTGCTAGGTAAGTTTTCTAGGAACCCATTAGCATCAGTGTACCAGCTAGCATTGTTGTGAGAGGCTGTGTTCAGCTTCAATGAATATATGTATGGTTTTTTTCTGAGATTCTTTCAATACATTTGCCCATTTCGTGATGGGTGATAAACACGAACAACGTGTGGCAGTGAAATTCTTGCCAAAGACGGCATGCCTATTCACCCTCCCTATTCGCTTGATCTTGTCCTGAGTGACTTTTTTTTGTTTCCCCAGAAGAAAAGAATCTTCAAAGGGAAATGTTTTGCTGATGTGAAAGAGGTGAAACAAAAGGCAGTAGAAGCACCAAACAGAGAGTACTTTGAAGGTGACTAAAGTTTAAACATGTAAGAATAAATACACAAATTTTTATAAAGAAATTCTGTTATTGGGTGGTCCCCCTCATATAATGAATATAGTACATACACACGGAGGTTGGGTCTTAAGAGTTTATGGAATGGTGTGAACTTTTAGGAGTTTAGAGATAATTGAAATAAAAAATAAGCAGAGTATTAGGAAAACTAAATAGCCACCACACTGGATTTCTAGTGCAGTTCTGCCATTTATTTACTCCATAATTCTGAACCAGTCATATTAAAAGTAGTCCCAAGACCAGTAGTTTTAGTATCATCGGGAACTTGTTTGAAATGCAAATTCTGGAGTCCATCCCAGACCTACAGAATCAGAAATTCTAAAAGTAAAGCTAGCACTGTAGTTTAACAAGCTGTTTAAGTGATTCTGATGCAACGCAAGGTAGAGTTTGAGAATCAACTTCCCAGGCAGTCATTTATATTCACTTCATTCTCTTCAACCATAAAACAAAGTAGTTGGATTACTTCCTTCCCTGCCTCCTTTATTTCTTCCATCTGTCTTTCCTGTCTTGCTTTTGTATATCCATTCTTTCTCCCTTCCCTTTCTTTTCTTTCTTTTTTCACTTTAGGGGTCCAAAACTGAGTTGATTTGATCCAATGACTCAGTCGGTGAGATGCTTTATTTAGTGAGATGCTTTATTTTATTTCAATAACCGGTTTCATTCTATTATTTTTACTCTTATTTTGTACAAATTTCCTGTCTACTCTAAAGGCATTCATTCCTCTGCTTGTTCTTTCAACCCACCTCCTAACTTTATTCCTGTATCATACTGGATCTTGTTTCTATCTATCCCTCAGTCCAAATACAAGACCACTGACAAACTACCCATTTGATTAACTTCTAAACCCTGTCAATTTTTTTGGAGTCCAAGTCTCTGTGCCCAGGCCGGAGTGCAATGGCACACTCACAGCTACTGCAGCCTTAACCTGCTGGGCTCAGGTGATCCTTCTGCCTCAACCTTCCAAGTAGATTGATCTACAGACATGTGCCCCCTTGTTGAGCTAATTTTCTGTTTTATTGTATCATGATCTTGCCAGGTTGCCCAGGCTGGTCTTGAACCTGTGTGCTCAGGCAATCCTCTCGCCTCTGACTCCTAATGTGCTGGGATTCCAGGGGTTAGCAACCATGCCCCACTGGCAATTTTAAAGTAATTATTTAATACAAGTCAGAGAAAGCTCAAAACATTATAATTTGAAAGTATGGAACAAACTCATTAAGACTAAAAAATTATCTATCATGGGGACATTCAACCTGAAACTGCAAGCCATAAATTGAAATAATTAATTAATTAATTAATTTTATTTATATAATTTGCATAAAAATCAGGAAATTATAACCCCAAAATTATTGTTTTTGCTATGTTAGTTTTGCTACATATTGATAAAAATGTCTACTCCAGAAAATTGTCAACTTAAAAAGTAGCTCTAACAATTCATATTTACTATTTCTGCTCTGTCTGAAGTATCACATGAAATGTAAAATGTATGAATTGATTTCTACCAAACAATCAGAAATTTTTGTCATATAAGTAACTGTTTTTGTGGGAAAGATTGTTTGCAGCACTATTTGTGAGAAAATGCAGAAAAACTTGAGAAATAAGACTTCAACATATAGAGAATTACTTAAAAAACTTATACCAGAATCATTTACTTTGACTTTTGAATTGCTTATCCAAGTGTGAATAATTTTTTTCTGAATTATTTATTTTGTATTATTGTGCAAATAAAAAAAGTGAAAGAAGGAATCATGAACTTAAATAATTTGATTGATTTTAGACAAATTATATTCAAGTAATATATACAGACAGTCCTCATTTTGCAATGTTATGTGGAACCACAAAAATATCTTTGTATGCAGACATCCTACAAAGAAGTCTTAATAATCATTAATGTCTTATGACATTTAAAAATGTTTGTCAATACATAAAAAAGTATTTTATTGTCAATTATAAATGCATAGGAAATAAAAAATAAAACAAATTTTTAAAATTCCAAAACACAATATTTTTTCTCTAAATGCTTTATTATATTTTCAGAAGATTTTAAAGTTAAGAGCAAACTTTTTATATTTCTTTCATATTTGAAATTTCCAGTTCCCTTCATTTCTTTGTTTGGATCCAAATTTCTGCATAGTATTATTTTAACATATCTTGTATTATGGGTCTGCTGGTCATAAGTTCTTTCAACCTAGGTATATTTGAAAAAGTCTTCATTTGAAAAATATATCTTTATGGTTATGGAATTTTATATTGTCTTCTTTATTTCTGTGCATTAAATACATTACTATATTGTCTACTAGTTTGCATTTCATACTTACAAAAAGGCAATGGTCATTCTTATATTTATTCTTCTATATGTACTAATGTTTTTGATATATTTTAATTTAGAATTTTAATAATATTGAGAATAAAAGTGCTTTATTTATTTATAAAATCTTATCAGGGAGATCGGTTTCTAGGAACATGAAGGAGATTTTTTTTTCTGTTTTCCCATAAACAACAACTGAAACCCATGGGAAGTCATATTTAAACATACATAAGAAAACTGAAAATTGGAAAGAAAAGGTCGATTGATTAGGGAATACAGGACTTCAGGAACAACATGGCAGTATGTTTTTTGGGCTTTTCTTTTAGTCCCATGAATTCCACACTAGAGCCAGCAACCCAAAAATGTCAATGGAGAAAGAAGGGGGGGAAAAACCCACCAATAAAAGCCTGCTGCCTCTAAATAAAGGACCAGGAAAAAAGGCAGCCTAGCAACACATCAAATTTTTAGATATTAACCTGTAATACTTCAAATATTTGCCACTGGAAAAAAATGAAGCCCTTCCTCCATAATGTTAACACTGGCTAAGCAGAGAAACTAGACTCTTGCCCTTTGATGCTGTATCAGGCATCTTCTCCTCCCACCAGGGTGGTATTAGAGAAGACTGAGTGTGGAACCTGAGCATTATAAAAGCTGAACATTTATCCCTGAGAGCTCCAACATACCCACTATTCGGTATTAGCAGACACCAGTTGGCGATCCTGGACTTCCACCCCAACTGACTGGTAATCAAAACACTTCTCATACCACTGGTTGAGTTCAGATGTGAAGAGTTAGGACTTTCTCTGATGCTCAGAGATAACAGGAACTACTCAATCCTCCAGTGTCAGTGGAAGCCACATAAGAAGTAATGAGACACGTCTTCCAGTAAGTATCAGAAGAAGCTCACTAGGGAACCAGAACTCCCACTTCTGCTCAAAAGTGAGAAGCCTCTCTGTTATGAGGTCAGTTGAGATGGAGAGGAAAACCTGCACTTCTATCTCTACCTGTCAGAAATAAAAAAAGAAACTTTCCCATGAATTACCCCTATTAGAACAACATAAAAAATATCAGTTAAAACAGAAGGTTTAAATATAATCCTGAGTCTCATAATGTAATATTCGATATGTGTAGGTTTAAATTTTTTTAAAAATCATTTGTCCTACAAAGAAAATTTCAACTTGAATGAAAAAAGACAACAGGCATCAACACAAGTGACAGAGATGTTAGAATTAGCTGACAACAATTATAAGTGTGCTTTCATAAAAAATGCTTCAGTGGATAATTATGAACATGCTTGAGACAGTTGAAAAAACAGAAAATCTCAGCAAAGAAATAAAAAATAGAACAAACGGAAATCTTAAAAGTGAAAAATACAATAACTGAAATTTAAAGGTCAATAAATGGCCTCAACACCAAAATGAAAGGAACAGAGAAAAGAATCAGCACATTTGTTGGTAGAAAATCAGAAATTATGAACTTGAACAACAGAGAAAAGATAGTAGAAATGAACAGTTTTGGTAATCTGTGGCAATATACTTAAAGGCTCATATTCATGCCTTTTGAATCCTGGAAGGAAAAAATGAGAAAGACTCCTCAAGTTCACTTGAAAAATAATGGCTATGATTTCTCCAAATTTGGTGTGAAAAAAACCCTACAGAGTCAACCCCCAAGCAGATAAATTAAAAGAAATTCTTTAACTATGGAGCATATATGCCAAACACCCTTTAAGTTGTAAAGGCTATCAAGATGGACAAGGTAAATCCCTTTCCCTATAGTGATTGCTTCCAGTCTTGTTAGCTAGATGGTAGTAAACATATAATTTGATAGTTATGGGGAATACCTGTGCAGTTTGTCATGGGACACTAGAACAAGGAAATCTGGATGAGATGATTCTTAAACTGAGGCTCAAAGTATGAGTAGATGCAAAAGAAAGGGCTTTGGAAAGGGAGCATGAGAAGGATATGCCAACAGCAGGAAAAGCATGGACAAAGACCAAAAAAAAAAAGCTTGAAATCATATAGTGTGAGTATATTTTTGATATTACTCAACTGCAATGTGTAAAGTGGTTAGTGAGTGATAAGACAAGAGACAGAATATGCAAGACACTATGTTAATATTTGAAAGATATAAAAATTGAGTAAGGAGAGTTTCCAGTTCTCTTTGAGGAATTTAGAAAAATGTTGATAATCCCACTGCTGTATGACTTGAGGAGTAGAAGGGGAATGTCTTTTTTCTCCAAAGCATCTTCCTAACCAATCTTTATGATCACAGTAATCAGGGTTTTGAATTCAGATATTAAATTTCTTTGTCAAAATGCCCTTAAACTTTGTGGAAATGGTAACATTATTTGCCATCTGTCATTAACATAAGGATACTACTTTTAGCTTCTTGATTATTATCTATAATGTATAAGTGTCCCACGAAGCATCAGGTCAACGAGCTTGGTTGTAGAAAACAGTATGGTATTGGGGCAATATAGAGGTATCTGAGTAGAAATGAGTACTGATGTGGAAGAAGTTCTGGGAGAGCAAGGCATCTTACCTAGACTAGTCTATATGTGGGCTAAATAGGAAAATATTGATTACATAGGACAAGTAAATAGATTATCATTGATTTTAAATAATGAAGACTTGAGAATAAAATGCTTTTTAAAAATTTTTATCTTAAAGATGACTACAATTCAGGGTTAGATATACAATGGTCATTGTACAGGTAAAATTTGGGCCTCACTTTGGTCCCTACTTGACCTGGTTTGAGACCAGCTACCTTTATTGCTGAAGTGTGCCCCACCCTTCCCCTGGAAGTTTCCCACTACTGCCAATTCCTTTCTTACAGTGTTATGATAATTGTTCAGGATCTGCTTATGAGTGAGAACATGCTGTACTCAGTTCTTTGCTTCTGAGATAGATCACTGATTATTATAGACTATAAATCCATCCAAGTTATTGCAAAGTTCATAATTTGTCCTTGTTTATGGCTGTGTAATATTACATTGTGCACATGTACCACATTTTTTTAAGCCAGTTCACTTTCAGTGAGTAGCATGGTTGGTTCCATGTTTGTGCTATTGTAAATAATGCTGCAATAAATGTGTGTGTGCAGGCATCTTTTGCATAGTGATTTGAGTTCCTCTGGGGATATTCCCAGATGGGGGAATGTGGGGAAGTTTGGAAGGTCAATTTTTAGATCTTTCAGGAATCTCCACATTGTTTTACACAGAGGTTGTATTAGTTTACACTCCCACTAACAGTGTATAAGTGTTCCCTTTTCCCCGCATCATCCTCTCTAGCATCTGTTTGTTTTGTTTTTTTGAGTTATTGGTGATTGCCATCCTGATTGGAGTTAGGTATAGTCAAAACAGCCTGGTATTGGTACAAGAACAGTCATATAGACCAATGGAACAGGGTAGAGATTCTGAAAACAAAACCTTAATTTCTCAACCAACTCATCTTTGACAAGCCTCCATTAATAACCACACTAAGAGGAGAACTGATTCAGTAAATGGTGCTGGGAAAACTGACTGACCACATGCAGAAGATTTAAAACAAGACCCCTACCTATCACCATACACAAAAATCAATTCTAAATGAATCAAAGACCTAAACATAAAACCTCAAACTGTAAGAAGTTTAGAAAATACAGGAGACATCCTTATGGAAATTGGAACTGGCAACTAATTCCTAATCAAACCCCTAAATGCCCATGCCATAAGAGATAATATAGACAAGTGGGATCTCATCAAACAGAAAAGCTTCTGCAAAGCAAATGAAACTATCTTGAGATCGAAGAGATAGCCCACAGAATGAGAACAGATATTTGCCAACTGTATGTCTGACAAAGGTTTAACATCTAGGATCTACAAGGAACTCAAACATGCCAAAAAGAAAAAAAAAAAAGCCCTATTTAAACATGGACAAAAGATATAAACATACATTTCTCAAAAGAAGACATATGAGCAGCCAACAGATGCATGAAAAAATGCTCAGCCTCGTTAATCATCAAAGAAATGCAAATTAAAACCATATTGAGAATAAAATGCTTTTAAACAATGCAATAATGAAGGTTTTACCCCTGTCCCCTTTTTCTTAACAATGACATATTATTTTAAACCACAAGATTATGTCTTTGTTGCTAAGGCTAGGAAACCTTTGTGTCTGCACTCTACATTCTTCCAGACTTCTAAAGAACAAATTAATAATGTAGCTGACCCCAAACCATCAATTAGCAATTCATTACAGGGCATCCATTTTCCATGACCTTGGATAGAATCCTACCTCTTGGTACAGGAGAGACTAATAGTTACACCTGCAGGCATTGGTGTCCCAGTATACGGCCCCGAGATGCAATTAAATCAACATTTTGAGCTCCAGCTGTAAAATTTTAAGTTTCTGCCATACACCTGGTGTCTACCCAGTGTGCTAAAACAAAAAGAAGTCACAGCTGACTTTGTTGGTATTGGATCAAGCGAATAGCCTATAGCCTTAGGAAAAGACATTAAACAGTGGAGCCTTGAAATATTAGACTAAACATGGACAGCATGGTAGAAGAAATTTGTTCATTTCTGGGATGAAGCTATGATAAGAATCCAAAATGAAAGAAATACACAGGAAACACACCACAGAAATCTCACATTTTTTTGCAGGATAAATTATAATAACTTTTTAGATGCTTCCAAAAGAAAGAAAATGAATGGCATTTAAACATTTTATTTGGAAGACCTCTTATCTATTTGTGGCTTTGTGTGTGCAGATGGCTAAAAATTTATCCACAAATATTTATTTAGTATTTAACTTTTTAACCAAGGACTATTCTTTTAAGTGTCATTAAACAAGTCCAATAAAATCCATGCCTTCACTGAGCTTATTTTCTCACAGGCATAGACAGAAATATACAAGCAAATACAGGTTTAATTTTTTTTAAATTCTAACTGTGATGGGAAAAACTGACGAAGGGCTTTGAAATTGGGGTTTACTGCGATAAATGGAAGGCAACTTTAGATAGGGTGGTCTGCGAAGACCTATCTAAGAAGGTGAATTTGAGCCTATATAATGAGTATGGAATAGGCATTGCACTCCAGGCACAGAAAGAATAGGAACAAGTTCCCTAAGCCAGGAAAAAATGCACAACGTTTGAGTAAAAAAAAAAAAAAAAAAAGAAAGGCAGTGTATCTATGGTACAATGCAAAAGACAGAAAGAAGTTAGAGATGAAGTCAAAGACATACCCATGGAGGAAAAAATAAATAAATAAGTAAACAGAGATGGCAGAGCCTACTCTTGTCTGGGACTCAGGCTGCAGGAATTCTGTAGTTGCCTTCTGCAGCAGTGGTTGGCATCAAAAGCAGATGCCAGAAGGAAGCAGTTGAGATGAACAGGAGAGGAAGATTTCAGTGGTATGTCCCACTCTTCTTTATGTTTTTGTAAGACATTTCTATATTTTTTCCTGATTGTAAAAGTATTTAGAATCATAGCATCTATGTTAAAAGTGTGTTTGTTATAGGTATGTTTCTTTCTGAACACTAGAAACGGTTTCCAAGGGCTACTGCAGTTTCACCAGATAATTACTTATTTCAACTAACTCAAATATCCCACAATTTGTTGAAACCTGGATCTGGCAGAGGCAGGACTGAAGCAAGGAATGGTTGCAACTTATAATATGTCTGGAATTAAGTATGACTCAGATTTTGCAAATAAGCAAACAGTTTGGTAGAGTAGAGCAAAAGGATGATTCATGACAAGGAAAATAGGTTCAGATGTGCAGGGATCTTCAGACAGTATATTAGTTTTATAACTGGAGAGGCACATGCCATGCTACAAGGATGTATGTGAGAGTGTGTATCTAAAAATATTGATTTGTAGAAAAGTGTTAGTTTGTATAGATTGGCATGATTGTAATTGAATTTGAGTGTCAGGATGAGAATCAAAACATGCTTAAGGGGCTGCCTAAGTACATGAGTAGCCAGACCAACTGTTCCAGGTCCCTTTCATGTAACAGAGCCAAGAATCTTTTTGAGAAATCAAATAAGGATCCCCATTTGCAAAATACACCACATCATAATTCTCAAAATATACCATATTTTAGCATGCACCAAACCACAACCTACAGCAAAATTATCTAAGCTCAAACAGTTCCAACAGCAGCTTGCTCTTTCAGATTCATGTTTTCTAAAAAAGATCAGAGACAAACAATGAATTAACTCATGTCTTCCAAAGATAAGACAGTTTACTATGTCAGCAACTTACTCAGTTTACAAATTCTGACTTTCAATGTCTAGATAGCATTTACAACTTTTCCTCTACAAAAGGCCTATGACTAGCCCCAAGTCACAAATCCTAGGAGTACCACTTTCTAACTTCCTCTTTTGCGATGTGCTCAGTCCCTCAAGATTATGTTTTTCTTGTTCATCAAGATTCATAGATTTAAGTTAATATGTCGTTATCACTTAGTCTTCTAATTATATTTTTGTATATATAACTTTCCATAATACCCTAATTCTTTTTTTTTTTTGAGTTGGAGTCTCACTCTGTCGCCCAGACTGGAGTGCAGTGGCTGCTCCTGGCCACCGCAGCCTCGACCTGCTGGGCTCCGGCGATCCTTCCATCTTAGCCTTCCAAGTAGCCGGAATTACAGGCATGCGCTACCACGCCCGGCTGATTTTTTGATTTATTGTAGAGATGAGGTCTTGCTGCCCAGGCGGGTCTCGAACCTGCGGGCTCAGGCAATCCACTCACCTCAGCCTCCCAAAGGCACGGGATTACAGGCTGAGCCACCGAGCCCGGCTAATACCCTAATTCTTTAAGAGTGATGCTAATTATAGAGTATAACATTTTTTCTTTGAATTCTGAGTACATATTAGCACATAGCTGATATCTAACAAATTTTGTCTGACTAATATTAGCAAAACTTATGTAATCTTTACCAAGTGCCAGACACTGTTCAAAACAGGTTACTTATATTAATGTATTCAGATCTCAGAAAGAAACCTATTCACTAAGAACTATAAGTATAATTACTTTAGATCTTTAGATACAAGGAAACTGAGGCAAGAGAAAAGAGAGTAGCAAAACTAGGATTAGAACTGGGAAATCCTGGCTTCATATACTATACTCTTAAACTCTACATTACACTGTCTTCTTATAAACGAAGTGGAGTAGTGTATTGGAGAGTAGAGGGTTACATATGAAGGAGTTCATGACTTTAAACTTTTGTGATAAAATATGGCTGGATTTAAAGTGGGCTTTAGTAAAAATCAGATTTGAAATACTGGCTTGGCAAATAGCTTAAAGAGTACACACTAAAGATAAGCTTACAGTTCATTGTAATAACATAGTAGGAGTGTGTGTAACGGAAAATCAACATAGTTTCATCATATCTTAAAATTCTGTTGGCTTAGATACAAGAATTGATAATTGATACTATTTATTGAGAATTTGCTATCTTGGCAGACACCAATCTAAAGGCTTACATAATTCTCACAACAACTCTATTGTACTGATTTTTTTTCCATTTTAGAGTAAGCACAGTTGGTCCATCATAGAGCATGAGGTGTAACAGATTTTCTGTTTAAAATTTAGACCCTATATCTTTGTGCTGTTGTAGAAGGGGCAGATGATCGGGACCTGCCATGATAGGTTGGAGGGAAAGCCAGAAAGAGCAAATAAAATCTATTTCTCCAAGTTTACTACTCAGGACACTTTTGGTAACCCAGTGTTTTATTATTAAAAATGAGAATAATAGTAGCTTCTCCCTCATCCGGTTGTTATCAGGGCATAAATTAGTTAATAGTAGCTTCTACCTCATCAGGTATGGAGTCTTTTGCATGTTTATTTTGTTCCCTAAGATATTGCAAGAGTCCTTCATCAGTCCAAAGAGGTTTTTGACAGATTCTAAAGATTTTTGAGGTATTGGATCATATCGTCAGCAAAGAAGGATAACTTGACTTCTTCTTTTCTTATTTGAATACCACTGATTTCCTTTTCTTTTCTGATTGCTCTACTAGGACAGTCAACACTATGTTGAACAGGAGGGGTGAGAGTGGTCAGCCTTGTCTTATTCTGGTTTTCAGGGGAAATGTGTCCAATTTCTGTTCGTTTAGCAATATGTTGGCTGTGGGTTTATCATAGCAGGCTCTTACTATTTTGAGGTATGTTCCCTCTATGCTTAGGTGTTCAAGGGTTGTTATCAAGAAGGGATGTTGGATTTTATGCATCCAGTGATATAATTGTGTGGTTTTACTTTTACATCTGTTGATGTATTTATTATACTTATGGTCTTGCAGATGTTGAACCAGCCCTGCATCCAAGTAGGATGAAGCCTACCTGGTCGTGGAGAATGAATTTTGAGATGTCTTGTTGGCTCCGATTTGCTAGAATCTTGTTGAGAATTCTTGCATCTATATTCATCAGGGATACTGGACTGCAGTTCTCTTTCTTTGCTGAAACTTTACCTGATTTGTGCATCAGTGTGATGTTAGCTTCATAAGATGATTTGGGAAGAGTTCCACCTTTCTCAATTGCCTGGGATACTTTCAGTAGACTGGTATTAGTTCCTTCTTTTGTGTTTTGTAGAATTCTTCTGGAAATCAATCTGGACCAGGCTTTTTTCTTGTAGGTAATTTTCTTATGACAGAGTCAATTTCCTGGGTTGTTACTGGTCTATATGGATCTCAATTTCTTCTTGTTTCAATCTTTGTAGGTTTTGTGATATCAGGAAGTCCTCCTTTTCATTTAGGTTATCACGTATGTTTCCATACAGGTGTGCATATTAATCTCTGATAATCATTTGTATTTTCAGAGTCAAGTTGTGCCTTGTCTTTTGCTTTCCTGATTGCATTTATTTGGGCTTTTTCTCTCTTTTTCTTGGTTTTTCTGTCTATTCATTGATTTTGTTTGTCCATTCAAAGAACCAGCTTTTTTTTTCATCGACTTTTCTAATGGTATTTTTATTTTCTATGCCCCACATTTGTGCTTTTACTGTGGTGATCTGGATTCTTCTATTGAAGTTATGGCTTTTGTGGTCTTGCCATTCCAGATCCCTTAGGTGATTTGTTAAGCTGTTAAATTGTTCTCTTTCTATTTTCTTGATGTGTGTTCATAGAACTATAAATTCACCTCTCAGTACTGTTTTCATGGTATCCCAGAGGTTTGGTAAGATGTGTCTCTGTTTTAATTTGTTTCCAGGGATTTTTGAATTTCTGTTTTGATTTCTGTGTTGACCCAGGAGTGTTCAATATCATCTGTTTAGTGTCTATGTCTTTGTGGGTTTTGGTGGAATTTTATACGAGGTGATATTTATTTTTATTCCATTGTGATCTGAGAAGGTGCATGGCAATATTTCAATATTTTGAAATTTGCTTATGCCTGATTTGTGGCTGAGGATATGGTTGATCTTGGAGTATGTTTCATTTGATGATGAGTAGAATGTATATTCTGTGGTTGTTGGGTGGAGTGTTCTGTACATATCTATTAAGTCCATTTGGTCAAGCATCAAGTTGAGGTTTCAGATGTCTTTGTTGATTTTTGCCTCGATGATCTATCTAGGGTTGTTAGTGGGGTATTTAAGTCTCAGCTATGATAGTGTTAGAGTCAATATCTGTTTTTAGTTTATTTGTTTTTTGGGTTTTTGTTTGTTTGTTTGTTTGTTTTGAGTTGGAGTCTCACTCTGTCATCCAGACTGGAGTGCAGTGGCCGCTCCTGGCCACTGCAGCCTCGACCTGCTGGGCTCTGGCGATCCTTCCACCTCAGCCTTCAAAGTAGCCAGAATTACAGGCATGCGCTACCACGCCCGGCTGATTTTTTTGATTTATTGTAGAGATGAGGTCTCGCTGCCCAGGCAGGTCTCGAACCCACGGGCTCAGGCAATGCACTCACCTCAGCCTCCCAAAGGCACGGGATTACGGCCTGAGCCACCGAGCCTGGCTGGTTTTTAGTTTACTTAGTGGTTGCTTTATAAAAGCTGGTGCTCCTCTTTTGGGTGCACATTTGTTTAGGATGAATATTTCTTGTTGATGGATCTAAACTGTTATCATTATGTATTGTCCTCCCATATTTAAAAAAAAATTTTTAATACTTTAGAGGTTGTTTTATCTGATATTAAGATCACGACTTCTGCCTTCTTTTATGATCTGTTTGTCTGAAAAATTGTTTTCCATTCTCTAACTTTGAGTCTGTCAAAGTCCTTTGTGGTGAGATGAGTTTCCTGGAGACAGCAAATTACTAGGTGGTGTGGTTTTTAATCCAGTTTTCCATTCTGTCTTTTCATTGATGCATTTACTTCATTCACATTCAGGCTGATTATTGAAATGTGAGTTTGTCCCTGCCATAATGCTCTTATAAAGCTGTTTTATATTTGTTTAGCTTTCTCTTTTCATATATGTGTATGTTTTCATTTTTGCAGGTATGCTATGTGTTCTACTGCTTCTGTGTTTGTTTGGGATTTTGTGAAGTATGTGGTCTTTCTTTTGTTCCTTATTTCTTCTGTGCACAGCACCTTTTTAAGTGTCTCCTGTAGAACTGGTCTTGAAGCAGCATATTGTTTGGGGGATTGGTTGTCTTGGAAGGATTTTAATTCTCCATCACTAATTAACCTTAGCTTGGTTGGGTTGGTAATTCTTATTTGAAATTGTTTATCTTTGAGAACATCAAAGATTGGGATCCAATTCCTTCTGTGCTATAGTGTGTCTGCAGAGACGTCTGTAGTAATTCTCATTGGTCTCTCCCAGTAGGCAGTCTGACCTTTTTCCTTTGCTGCCTTTAGGATTTTTTCTTTTATACATACTTTGTACAGACAAATTATTATGTGTCTCTTGGTTAGTCTTCTCATAAGATATCTTGCAGGGGTTCTCTGAATCTCTTGTGCTTGTATAGTCATCTCTCTGGCCAGATGAGGGGAGTTCTCGTGAATTGCCTCATGAAATTTTATTCCAAGGTGTTTTCCGTTTCTATTTCTATTTCAGGTATTCTAATCAGATGTAGGTTTGGTTTCTTGATAAAAGTGCATATCTCTTGGAGAGTTTTTTCTTTCTTCTTAAGTTTTTTTGTTTTAATTTATTTGCAATACATTGGATTAATTCTATACTTTGGTCTTCCAGCTTTGAGATTCTTCTGCTTGGTCAATTCTGCTTCTCATGCTTGTGAGTTTGTCATTTATTTCCTGGATGGAATTCTTTATTTCTGTTACTTCTAAGTACACTTTCTTGAGTGCGTCCAGCTCTGTTGCAAATGCATTTAGTTTTAGCCCTTTGCATTTCTTGATTTTTATTCATTCTATCCAGTGATTCTCTGATCTCTGCAAGTACCTTCTTGTTGTTGTCATTCTTGGAGATAACTCTTGTTACACTCAGTGGAAAGTGGAGTAGCAGTCACTTCTGATATTTGCATTACCTTTTGTCCTTCCTTGAGCATTGCCTCAGATGTGGGTGTTGACCATGTGCCAGGTATTGAGAGGCAGCTGATCTCTTCTGCCTATTCCTGAGAGAAGCCCTGAAGATGGTGGATCCTTCTGCACACAGTGGGTGCTGAATTCAGAGTGGTGATAAATTGCTGCCATTTCTGCAGGGGGTCCTGGATGCTTGATCCCATGTCTCCCCTCAGTTGGATATTCAGTCACCCACTTATACAAACAAATGGATGTAGATTAGTTTTTTTGTGCATTCACCCATGCAGGAACTCTCACACTGTGACAGGATCTGATGCCATCTTGCCCCTTTCCTTATTATTGAGTGCCACTTGCTGATTTTCCAGTTATATTAAATCAATTTTATAATTTCATAATGTCTTCTCAAGAGGACCGCTTGTGACACAATGCATGTTTCTTGTTCCTATCATTATCAAAATTTTGAGGTTAAATTTTATATTCTGTCTTACTTATTATTTTCAGATTTTTCTAAATTTTATTCATATATTTAGCATATAGCATTATCATAAGATTTAACATAACCCTTTGCTTTATGGAAAAAGAGTTTTTATCAGATATTCCTAGACCAAAATCATTCCTTTCAGAAGTTGCTTTGGTGGTTTTCTCTCAGTTTCTGTAGAAGTGACTTTACCACATTTTTACAATCCAATACCAATATTCTTATAATTTCCTAAGAAGCACTTTAAGAAGTCTACACAGTGGCCAGGAATGGTGGTTCACAATTGTAATTCCAGCACCTTGGGAGGACAAGGCCAGAGGATTGTTTGAAACTAGCCTAAGCAACATAGTTAGACCTCATTGCTACACACACACACACACACACACACACACATAAAATAGCTGAGCATAATAGTGTGTACCTGCAGTTCAAGCTTGAGCTAAGATCATGCCACTTCACTCCAGCTTGGACAGAGTGTGACTAAAACTGAAAATAAAATGAAATATAATAAAAATCTACATAGCAACTATAAAACAATTTCTGCTATATATTTTTCTTCTCTTCTTCTTTAATTATATAAGAAAAAAAGACAGATGTCTGTGCCGAAATAATATTTTTTCTTTTGTGTTTTTATTTTTCATGCTTAAGATTAGAAAGAAATTAGCCAGGCTTCTTGAGTCAGATTCCTGACCTATACTGTCTGATTCTCTCACTCAGATGAGAATTTAATAAGTCAAAAATTAATTTAATACTACACAATAAAGTGTTAAAATTATATTTAAAAATCATTTTTAAAAATATTAGGATTCAGCCGGGCTCGGTGGCTCAGCCTGTAATCCTGCGCCTTTGGGAGGCTGAGGTGAGTGGATTGCCTGAGCCTGCGGGTTCGAGACCTGCCTGGGCAGGTGAGACCTCATCTCTACATAAATCAAAAAATCAGCCAGGCATGGTAGCGCGCGCCTGTAATTCCGGCTACTCGGAAGGCTGAGGCTGAAGGATTGCTGGAGCCCAGCAGGTTGAGGCTGCGGTGGCCGGGAGTGGCCACTGCACTCCAGTCTTGGTGACAGAGTGAGACTCCAACCCCCCCCCCAAAAAAAATTAGGATTCTTCTTCCAATTCAAGATCCATGTCTTAGTGTCTCAAATAGGTAATTAAATCAAATTTGTTTGTTTTGAACTGATGTAGGAAATTGTTTATAAATGAAAAATAAATTTTAAAACAATTATGATAGGCTTTGTTCAAAGAACTTGAGAAAAAATTCTGCATGAAATAAAAATAAATGTTTTATGTCATTTATTAGACTATCTTTCTTCAGCTCTGGATGGCTAAATTATTTTTTTTGGAAGAAAATAGTTTAAATAACAAAGTTATGAAAGTTGCTCTTTACTATGATCTGAATGTTTTCCCCAAAAGTCATATGCTGAAACTTACCAGCCAATGTGATAGTATTAACAGGTAAGGCCCTTAAGGAATAATTAAGTCTTGAGGACAAAGCCTTCATGATTAGGATTAGGGCTCTTATAAAGGGGCATGTAGGAGTGGGTTGGTACCTTCTGTTCTTTCCACCATGTGAGAAGGCAGCACTTGTCCCCTCAGAGGATGCAGTAATAGGGAACCATCTTAGAAGCAGAGAGGAGGTCTCATCAAACATCTGAACCTGCTGGCACCTTGATCTTGGACTTCCCAGCCTCCAGAACTGTGAGAAAAAATTTATTCTGTTTGTAATTTACCCAGTTGGTGGTGTTTTGTTATAACAACATAAACAGATCAAGACAGTCTTCATATATAATATCACCCAACATCATACTCCCAATATTTATCTGCTCTATTTTTTCTAAATCATGTACCATCTTTTTCATATGCAATATAATTTACTTATTTATCATGGTAAGATGCAATATTATGAATATAATATCTTCAAATATTAAGTTAAACTCTAAACATTTGTTGATCGATACATCCCAGACACCTATCATATAATAGAAACTAAATTGACATGAGATAATCAAATAAACTAGTATCCACTAATGAGAATTAAACATTTTTATAGTCACTACGAAGTGAACATAATAGCCTATTTTCTCATGCAATTGACATTTTTGGGAATGAGATGAATAGTAAAAAGGAGGTGAATGACACAAACAAGAATGCCACAGAAAGAACACTTTGAGCAGAGGGTACAGCAAATGAAAAGGCCTTTGAGAAAGGTAAGAACAGAATATTATGGAAACATGCTGGAGGTGTTAGGATGAGGTCTCAAGGAAGATCTGTGAGTAATCAGAAAATAGAAGGATAATCCTAAGATCTGGAGCCAGTGAGGGAAGCATTTCAAATATCAAAACCAGTTTATGAAACAAAAAAAAAAAAGAAAGATCACCATATATATGTATTCAGGTAAGTAAACAATGGTCAGATCTGAAAGGCACTGGACTTTATTCTGAGAAGACTCAAAATACATTGAGGGTATTTAAGAAAGATAGCAATATGATTGTTTAAAAATCACAAAGTAGACTTTTGCATCCACTAAGTATAAAAATAACAACAACAAATTGGATATTAAATAAAGCAAACATAAGAAGATTACAAAAGAAGATGATGAGCCAGCTAGGGAATTCAGTACCCAAGGAACAAAACTTGTGAGTTCCCTGGATTTGCCTTTTGCTTTATATCTTTCAGACTTGGAGCTGAAGAAGCAAGCAACTTGAAAAGGCCAACCTACGCACATAAAAATAACCCCAACAAAAGCCTGCTCTTTCTAGCAAAAGAGCCAAGAAAGAGATAGCCTAACAAGACAGAATACTTTTAGAAGATAACTACTCTGCTTTAGTCAAATATCACGGAAAAACTAGCCTCATCATCAACCCTGTCAGCAAAGGCCTAGTGAGGAGGAGCTTAGATTTCTAGCACAGCCAAGTTGCACCGAGGCACTCTAACTCTCCTGCTGCTTAGTAGGAAAAGAGGCTTTCATTTCGCAGGGCAGTAACTTGCACGGAGGAGGCCTGGACTTCCACTTCTACCCTACTGTAAAAGGCATCATTTTCCACATGGCCGTGGTGGAGTCAGAAACATCAAGTTTTCACCATCACTAAGAGGTAACCTCCCCAAACTTTTACACCTGAGTGTAATAAGAAGCACCTTATTGCTTACCAATGGAGGCTGAATGGGGGAGCCAAACCTCTACTCCTACTAGGCAGTTACAAACAAACATAAGAAGATTACAAAAGAAGATGGTAAGTCAGGTAGGGAATTCAGTACACAAGGAATAAAACTGTTGGGAGTTCCCTGGGTATACCTTTTGCTTTATATATTCCAGACTTGGAACTGAAGAGGCAAGCAACCTGAAAAGGCCAACAGATGTAGATAAAAATAGCCCCAACAAAAGCCTGCTCTTTCTAACAAAAGAGCAGAGAAAGAGATAGCCTAACAAGACAGAAAACTTTTAAAAGATAATCACTCTACTTGAATAAAATACCATAGGAAATGACACAAAGGAGAATGCCACAGAAAGAACACTTTGAACAGAGGGCACAGTAAGTGAAAAGGCCTTTGAGAAAGGTTGCTTCCCTTTCCCTTGCATCTTTGAGGAATAAAGGAGAAATTAACATATGCTCAGATTAAAAAACACCACCACCAACAACAGCAAAAAATAAACAGCAACAAAAAAAACCTAAGAAAATGTGTCACAACACACCTATCCTAAAAAATTAAGTAATGGAAATCCTCTAAACTAAAGGACACCATAAATTAAATGTTTTTGAGTATCATAAAGAACAACAAAAACAGTAAAAATATGAGCAAATACATTTTTTAAAATTTTTCTTTTTTAAATTTTCTAAATAATGTTTAACGGTGGATGAAAAAATTATAATCCAGCCTGATTTGTTTTAAATGTATATAGAGAAAATATTTCTGACAATTGTATTATAAATGGGGAAGTTAAAAATATAAAGAGAAGTACTCAAGCTGGTACAATGTTGACAGCAGTAAACTAGGATAAATTAGGTAGAACAACCACAGAAAACTAGGTAAAAAGATACACTTAAAAACACTATAGGTAAGATGACATTCTAAAAAATTTTCAAGAAATCCATGGGAAAGTAGGGGAAGGAAGTCAGGGAAAAAACCAAACAAAAACCAAGAAACAAACCGAAAACTATAATAAAGGAAGTCTTAAGCATCATATCAACAAGCATATTATGTAAATTGTATATATATCAATTAAAAGATAAAGGTTGGAAGAACTAATTTTAGGTTGGAAGAACTAATTTTTAAAAATTACTCTGTCCAGGTGGGCTCAGTGGCTTAGCCTGTAATCCCGCGCCTTTGGGAGGCTGAGGTGAGTGGATTGCCTGAGCCCGCGGGTTCGAGACCCGCCTGGGCAGGCGAGACCTCATCTCTACAATAAATCAAAAAATGAGCTGGATGTGGTAGTGCACGCCTGTAATTCCGGCTACTCGGAAGGCTGAGGTGGAAGGATTGCCGGAGCCCAGCAGGTCGAGGAAGCGGCCACTGACTCCGGTCTGGGAGTGAGACTCCAACTCAAAAAAAAAAAATTACTCTGCCTGAGCCCGCGGGTTTGAGACCCGCCTGGACAGCGAGACCTCATCTCTACAATAAACCAAAAAAACAGCCGGGCGTTGTAGCGCACGCCTGTAATCCCGGCTACTCGGAAGGCTGAGGCGGAAGGATCGCCGGAGACCAGCAGGCTGCGGTGGCCGGGAGCAGCCACTGCACTCCAGTCTGGGTGACCAAGAGAGACTCCAACACACACAAAAAATAAATAAAATAAAATAAAATAAAATAAAATAAATAAAATAAATAAAAATTACTCAACACATAAAGTGGGCTCGATGGCTCAGCCTGTAATCCCAGAGTTTTGGGAGACTGAGGTGCGTGGATTGCCTGAGCCCACGGGTTTGAGACCCGCCTGGGCAACTTGGCGAGACCTCACCTCTACAATAAATCAAAAAATTAGCTGGGCGTGGTAGCGCATAAGCCTGTAGTTCCAGCTACTTGGAAGGCTGAGGAGGATCACTGGAACCCAGCAGGTTAAGGCTGCGGTGGCGGGAACAGCCACTGCACTCCAGTCTGAGTGACAGAGTGAGACTTCAACCAAAAAAAAAAAAAAAAAAAAAAAAAAAAATTACTCAACACTATGCTGTCTACAAGAAAATCACTTCAAATATAAAGGTACACTGAAAATTTTACAAGTGAAAAAAAGACATTATGTAAACATGTGCAAGAGTATCTATATTAATGTTAGATAAAGTTGACCTTTTAGCCTGGTCATGGTGTACAATTTTGTAATATATGTTACTGTATACAGTTTGTTAGAATTTTGTTCAGGATTTTTGTGTTCATATTCATAAGCTATATTTGTCTATAGTTTTCTTTTACTGTCATGTCTTTTACTTTTTATTTTGTGGTTTTCATATCAAGATAATACTGATCCCATACAATGAATTAAGGTATTTCCTCCTTTTCCAGTTTTTGGAAGAGTTTCCTCTTTTTCTATAATTTGGGTTTTCATTTCAGAAATGTGTGAAAGAATTCGCTGACAAAAATCTCTGCTCTTAAGCTTTCTTTTGTGAGTAACGTTTTTCATTACTATTTTAATCTCTTTACTTGCTACAGCTGTATTCAGATTGTTGATTTCTTTTTGAGTTAGTAGTTTGTGTTTCTAGAAATTTGTTCATTTAATCTAAATTATGTAAATTGTTGGCTTATAGTGATGCTCAAGTCTTCTGTTTTATTGTTGATCTTCTGTCTAGTTGCTCTTTTATTGACAATGCAGTGCTAAAATCTTCAACTATTATTTTGAATTACTGATTTTTCCCTTGATTTTTTTTTAGTTTTTCTTCATGTGTTTTATGTTCTGTTGTTATGTGCACATATGCTTATAATTGGTTTTTTTTTTTTTTTGAGTTGGAGTCTCACTCTGTCGCCCAGACTGGAGTGCAGTGGCCACTCCCGGCCACCACAGCCTCAACCTGCTGGGCTCCGGCGATCCTTCAGCCTCAGCCTTCCGAGTAGCTGGAATTACAGGCATGTGCTACCACGCCCGGCTGATTTTTTGATTTATTGTAGAGATGAGGTCTCACTGCCCAGGCGGGTCTCAAACCCTCAGGCTCAGGCAATCTACCCACCTCAGCCTCCCAAAGGCGCAGGATTACAGGCTGAGCCAACCAAGCCTGGCTGCTTATAATTGTTATAGCTTCCTGATATATTGTCCCTTTTATAATTACAAAATGTTTCTCATTATCTCTAGTAACATTTTTAAAATTTTAAAGTCCATTTTGTCTGATAATAATAGAGACACTCCCACTTTCTTGTGTTTGCTGTTTACATAATATTTTTTCTATTCTTTTATTTCATTCAAATTATATATTTGAATCTAAAGTATGTTCTCCGTCAACAACAGATAGTTGGATCATTTTTATTCTAAACTAGTTTGGCAATTTCTGCTTTTTGGCTTGGATTCCTAATTTATTCATATTTAATGCTATTATTGGTATGGCTGGATTTATACTTGCCACTGTAATCTTTGTTTTCTATATGTTTCATATCTTTTTTATTCTTCCATCTTTTTTATTCTTCCATTACCCATTTTACTATTTTTAGTGCATTAAATATATTTTTATAATATCCATTTTAATTATTTAATAATTTTAACTATAATTTTTGAATTGCTCTGTATATATCTCAACTTATCAAAATTAACTTCAAATTTGCACTAGATTACATTCCATAATATATAAAAGCATTGCTCCTAAATAGTTCTGCTTCCTCTATCCTCCTTTTTGTGGCAAGTCATATGCATTACATCTGTTAATGTTGGAATTTTAACAATGAATTGTTATAATTATTATCTTACCATCTGCAGCTCTTTCCTTAGCCCAGTATGCCCACTCACATTCTTTATTGCTGTTACTAGCAAACATTATACATATGTTACACTTTCACATGATATGGGCTCAATAATATGCTATATGTATGGCACTTTTATATAATTGCTTTTTAAAAATCAGTTAGTAAAAGAAGGGGAAATACACATATCTACTACCTTTTATAATTACATAATTACCTTCACCACTACTCCTCATTTTTTTATTTGAATTCAGATTACCATCTGTGAATACATGCCTTCAGCTTGTAAAATTTTCTTTAGCATTTTTTATAAGATAGATCTGTTAGCAATACATCTCTCAGTTTTTGTTTATTTGGGAAAGTTTATTTTGCCTTCAGTATTGAAAGAAAGCTTTGCTGACTTTAGAATTCTTCAATGAAAATTTCTTTCCCTGAACACTTTCTATATGCCATCCTCTTACCTTCTGGCCTCCATTATTTCTGCTGAAAAGTCAGATGTTAATCTTATTGGTGGCTTCTTGTAAGTATGAGTTATTTTTCTTTTGCTACATTCAGGAGTTGCTTGTCTTTGATACTCATTATTTTTACTATTATTTGTCCACTTGTGGATATCTGTATTTATCATGTTTACAGTTTATTGAGAATCCTAGATGCTAGTATTCAATACATTTGTAAGTTTTCAGTTATTGATTCTCAAAAAAATGTTTTTCTGATTTTCTCTCTTTCTTCTCTTTCTGGTACAGCAGTATGTATATGTTGTTGTACTTAATAGTATCTCACATTTACCTGAGGTTCTGCTTTTTTCCCTTTGTACTTCAATTTGCAAAATCTCTATGCATCTGCTTCCAAGTTTCCTAATTCTTTCTTGTCAGTTCAAATCTACTGTTGATCTCTAGTGATTTTTTAAGTTCAATTACTGTGTTTTTCAAGTCTAGAATTTTATTTTATATTATCAGTTTTTTTATATTGATAGTCTCCATTTGATGTGGCACTGTCACCATTCCTTCTTTTACGTCTTTAATCATATTTTTTAGGTCTATAAATATATATATGACTATTTTTATGTTCTTTTCCTTTAAAGCTGATATTAGGTTACATTCATAGGTAGATTCTGTTGTTTTCTTTTCACATTTTTCTTCTGGCATACAGATTATACTTTCCAGTTTCTCTACATGCCTTATAATTTCTTATTCAATATATTGTAACAACTCTGGGTACTGCTCCTTCTCTTCCAAAATTGTTATTGTCATTTGCTTTTTTAAAATGTATTTAGTGACAGCTGGATCATTTTAGTGAAGTCTGTGTGTCTGCCCCCCATACACAGTGTTCAGCTACTAATGTTGCTGCTTAGGGAGACACAGTTTTCTGTTGGTAAGCCTCTTTTCCTTTCTTTTTCCAGTCAGGCTCAGCTTTTAAACTTCACTAATTTGCTTGCTGATTGCTTTATTGTTTTTGACTATGCTAAGAGGCATAAATGGCTCTACAAACTAATCCAATCAAATCAAGTCTCCTTTGAAGGAATAGTTTCTAAGGTCAGTGTTTGGTATTTGTTGTGATCCAAGAAGGGCTCCTCCATGCACTTGTATTTGCCAGTTCTCTTCTGCAAACTAGACCACCTACAGTTGAAGACAAATCTTTCAACCCACCAGTCTCTGACATTTTGTCCCTCATCATAACCTCTACTGTTTTTTAGAGGTCTCCCAGGTTTAAACCTTATGCTCTGTTGCAAATGAAGTTATTTTCTTTGGGAAGAGATTAGGAGTTATCTATTTTATGGCCTACTTTTTCTAACGGAAAAAAATAACTGAGAAGAGTTCTGGGGCTGGTGGTCAGGATAATGGCTAGCTTTTGCCTGAGTGACACTCCTTTTTAAAAATTTTTTTATTTTGTTGTATTCAAAAGTATTTCTTTGTTATTATTGTTATTATTATTTTTATTATAAAGATGTAGGATAAAATTAAGGGTTAGGTATATAAACATTGATCATACACGTACTCTTGTTGATGAGGTATGCCCTCTCTCCCCCAGCAGTTTCCCTCAACTGCCAATCCCACAACCCCCTCCCCTGATAGTTTTCCACTAATACCGATCACTTTCTTATAGCATTATAATTGTTCAAGGTCAGCTTATGAGTGAGAATATATGGAACTAAGTTCTTTGTTTCTGTGATAAATCACTGAGTATGATTGACTCCAAATCTATCGAAGTTGCTGTAAGGTCCATATATTTGTCCTTCTTTATGACTGCATAATATTCCATTGTGCATATGTACCACCACATTTTTTTTTATCCAGTTCAGCTTTGATGGACAACACAGTTGGTTCCATGTTTTTGCTATTGTGAATAGAGCTGCAACAAACATATGTGTTCAAGTATCTTTTTTGTAGAATAATTTGAGTTCCTCTGGGTATATTCCCCAAAGTGGAATTGCTGGGTCATATGGAAGGTCAATTTCTAGTTCTTTCAGAAATCGCCACACTGTCTTCCAAAGAGGTTGTACTAGTCTGCACTCCCACCAGAAGTGCAGAAGCATCCCTTTTTCTCCACATCTCACCAGCATCTGTTGTTGTTTGCTTTATTAATGATGGCCATTTTTACAGGGTTTAGGTGGTATCTCGATGTGGTTTTGATTTGTATTTCTCTGATGATGAGTGAGGCTGAACACTTTTTCATGACAGTTTGAGGTTTTGGGTTTAGGACTTTGATTCATTTAGAGTTAATTTTTGTGTATGGTGATAGGTAGAGGTCCTGTTTCAATCTTCTACATGTGTTCAACCAGTTTTCCCAGCACCATTTATTGAATAGATTCTTCTCTCCCCAGTGGTTGCTGTTGGAGGCTTTATCAAAGATGAGTTTGTTGAGGAATTGAGGCTTTGATTCCAGAATCTCTATCCTGTTCCATTGGTCTATGTGCCTGTTCTTGTACCAATAGCAGGCTGTTTTGATTACTTATAGTAACGTTTGAAATCTGGAAGTGTGATACCTCCTGCTTTGTTTCTTTTGCTAAGGATTGTTTTGGCTATTCGTGGTCGTTTATGTTTCCATATAAATTTCTGTATTGTCATTTCCAGGTCTGAGAAGAATGATGTTGGTAACTTAATGGGCATTGCATTGAATCTGTAGATTGCCTTTGGTAGAATGGACATCTTAACAATGTTGATTCTTCCTATCCATGAGCATGGGATATTTTTCCATTTGATTGTGTCTTCTTGGATTTCTTTGAGCAGTGTTTTGTAGTTCTCGTTGTAAAGGTCTTTTACTTCTCTGGTTAGGAAGATGCCGAGGTATTTCATTTTTTTTTTTGTGGCTATTGTGAATGGGATTGTGCTTTTTATTTGGGTCTCTGCCTGCTTGTTGTTGGTATATAGGAATGCAACTGTCTTTTGCACATTTATTTTGTACCCTGAGACTTTGCCAAAGTCCTTTATCAGTGCAAGCAGGTTTTTTTTTTTTTTTAACAGATTCTCTTTGATTTTCAAGGTATAGGATTATATCATCAGCAAAGAGGGATAACTTGACTTCCTCTTTTCCTATTTGGATACCCCTGATTTCCTTCTCTTGTCTAACTGCCCGAGCTAGGACTTCTAACACAATATTGAACAAGAGGGATGAGAGTGGGCAGCCTTGTCTTGATCCAGTTTTCAAGGGAAATGTTTCTAGTTCCTGTCCATTTAGCAGTATGTTAGCTATGGGTTTGCTGTAGATGGCACTTACTATTTTGAGTTATGTTCCTTCTATACCTGGGTGTTTAAGGGTTTTTATCAAGAAGCAATGCTGGATTTTATCAAAAGCTTTTTCTGCATCTAATGAGATAATCATGTGGTTCTTGTTTTTACATCTGTTGATGTATTTAATTACACTTATGGTCTTGTGAATGTTGAACCAGCCCTGCTTCCTGGGGATGAAGCCTACTTGGTCATGATGGGTGATTTTTGAGATGTGTTTTTGTATCCGATTTGCTAGAATCTTGTTGAGGATTGTTGCATCTATGTTCATAAGGGATATTGGCCTGTAGGTCTCTTTCTTAGTTGGATCTTTACACGGTTTGTGTATCAGTGTGATGTTAGCTTTGTAAAATGATTTGGGGAGAATTCCATCTTTCTTAATTGCCTGGAATACTTTCAGTAGGATTGGTATCAGCTCCTTCTTGTACATTTTGTAGACTTCTGCTGGAAAGTCATCCGGTCCAGGGCTTTTTTTGGTAGGTAGCTTTCGTATGACAGAGTCAATTTCCTGGGTTGTTATTGGTCTATTTCGTGTCTCAATGTTTTCTTCTTGTAACATGGGGAGGTTGTGTGATGTCAGAAAGTCCTCCAATTCATCTGGTTATCAAGTTTGTTTCCCTATAGGTGTACATAGTAATCTCTGATAATCCTTTGTATTTCTTCGGGGTCAGTTGTGATTTGATCTTTTGTATTTCTGATTGTGTTTATTTAGACTTTTTCTTGGTAATTCTGGCTAGAGACCCATCAATCTTGTTAATTCTTTCAAAGAACCAGCTTTTTGTTTTGTTGATGCTTTCTATAATATTTTTGTCTTCCATGTCCCATATTTAGGCTCTTACTTTTATGATTTGGGTTCATCTGATAAAATTGGGGTTTTGGTGATCTTCTCTTTCCAACTCCCTTAGGTGATTTGTTAGGCTCTCCACTTGTGATCTTTCCATTTTCTTGATGTGTGCTCATAGAGATATGAATTCACCTCTTAGAACTGATTTTATGCCATCCCAGAGGTTTTGGTAAGATGTTTCTTCATTTTCATTTGTTTCCAGGAATCTTTCAATTTCTTCTCTGATTTCAGTGTTGACCCATTCATTGTTCAGCATCATGCTGTTTAGTGTCCATGTCTTTGTAGGCTTTGGGGAAATGTTGTTGGTTTTGGTATTTATTTTTATTCCACTGTGGTCTGAGAATGTCCATGGCAAGATTTCAACCTTATTGAACTTGTTTATGCTTGATTTATGGCCAACGATGTGATCAATCTTGGAGTATGTTCCATGTGGTGATGAGTAAAATGTATTTTCTGTGGTTGTTGGGTGGAATCATCTGTAGGTATCTACTAAGTTCATTTGGTCGTGTCAAGTTTAAGTTCTGGATCTCCTTGTTGATTTTTTTGCCTTGATGCTCTATCTAGGGCTGTCAGTGGGGTATTTAAGTCCCCTGCTATAATAGTGTTAGAGTCAAAATTTTTTTAGTTTATTTAGTAGTGCTTTATAAATGCTGGTGGTCCTGTGGTGGGTGCATATATGCTTAAGATGGATATTTCTTGTTGATGGATTGAACCTCTTATCATTATGTAGTGTCCTTTTAGATCTTTTTTAATTTTTGATAGCTTAAAGGTTGTTTTGTCTGATATTAAGATTGCAACTCCTGCCTTCTTTTGTGATCCATTTGCCTGGAAACTCATTTTCCATCCTTTAACTTTGAGTCTGTGTGCATCACTTGTAGTGAGATGAGTCTCCTGAATGCAGCAAATAATGGGGTTGTGGTTTCTTATCCAGTCCACCATTCTGTGATTTTTCAGTGGTGTATTTAGTCCATTCACATTCAGGTTGATTATTGAAATGTGATTGCTTATCCCTGTCATGAGGTTCTTATAAAGTTTTTCCTTTGTTTGCTTGTTTTCTTTTGACTTTGAGGTTAATATAATCACGTGTTTTCAAGTTTCTTATTGTGCTATATTCTCTGTTGATTCTGTGCTCTGCTGTTCTCTTGGGAAGTGTGTAGTGATTCTTTTTTCCTTTCTTCTGTGCTTAATACCTTTGTAAGCATCTCCTATAGAGCTGGTCTGGAAGCTACATATTCTCTTAGGGATTGGGTAACTGGGAAGGATTTTAATTCTCCATCACTGATGAAGTTGAACTTGGCTGGATAGGAAATTCTTGGTTGAAATTGTTTTTCTTTGAGGACTTTGAATATAGGGATCCAGGCCCTTCTTGCTTGTAGTTTTTCTACTGATATGTTTGCTGCTATTCTGATTGGTTTTCCCCAGTAGGTAACCTGACATTTCTCTCTTGCTGCCTTTAGGATTTTTTCTTTTGTGCTTACTTTGTGCAGGTAAATTACTATGTGTCTAGGGGTTGGTCTTCTCATTTAAAGTCTTGTGGGGTTTCTCTGTATCTCTTTTGCTTGACTGGTCACATCTCTGGTGAGATGGGGAAAGTTTTCTTGGATTATCTCCTGGAATACTTTTTCCAAGTTGTTCTCATTTTCCCTTTCTTCTGGGATACCAATCAGGTGTAGGTTCAGTCTCTTGATATAATCACAGATCTCTTATAGGCTTTGTTCTTTCTTTCTGAGTCTTCTTTCTATGTTTTTTACAGATCGGATTAATTCCTTGTTCTGGTCTTCAAGTTCTGAGATTCTTTCTTCAGCTAGATTAATTCTGCATTCCATGCTTGTCATCTTATTATTTCCTGGATGAAATTTTTCATTGCCAGAATCTCTGTTACAAGTGTTGCATCTTGTCTTTCTTGAGTCTTATTCACTCTTTCCAACCATTCCCTGATCCTTGTCATATTCTGGGGTTAGTTGTTGGTGACTTCCATTGTTTGGGCACCAAGGTCTGAGTTCTCAGGAGTTTTGTTTTTGGTAGACTTGGAATTGCCTGAGATCTTCCTTTGACTTTTCCTCATTTGTGACAGATCTCTTGTTTTTTTCTTTAGTTCTGTTATTCAGTGTCAGTAGGAGAGGCTTTCCCTTCTGATGTTTGCTCAGTTCTCTATTCTTCCCTGATCTGGTCTCTGGATTTGTTCTGTTTTGAAATAGGATGATGGATGGGAAGCTTTGCCATCTCTTGTAGTTTTTGAAATCTGAATAAAGTGGGGGATGAGGTGCTAGGAGTCAGATGGTACTTAAAAATTAGAATGTTCACTTATTGTGGTATGTTTTCCCTGAGATCCACTCCCCACCAGCACTCTATATGATGATACAAAGCAGAAACTAATCCATACTACAAAACAATCTGCAATAACAATAAAGAGAGACAAAACAAACCAGAAAAACCCCAAGAAAACTAAACACACACACACATGCCTAGTACAAAGTGAATAGAGAAAAAAGACAAAACAAAAACAAAAAAACAAAAACAAAGTGCAGGGGAGAATTAGAAAAAAGAAAAAAGAGAAAAAAACGGGGGGATTCAGGTGTAATCCTCACACATATACTGACACACCCTTTAAATTATAAGAAAGGAATATAAAAAACCCCAGAAGAACAAAAGAGCAAAAATGTACAACAAAATCAAAAGATGAACACTGAATTATTCACATACATACATAAACAGAGAATGACAAATAAAAGCAGAAAGAAACGGAGAAAGAAAATTAAAAAAAATTTTAGGAGGGGATGCGTATCAAAGCCTCACATACATGTTCATGCACAAAGGAAACATTTTAAAAATAGATGAATTACCAAACAGAAAATGTTTAAAATTAAAAAGTAATTGAAAATTAAAGAACAACAAAACAGAACAAAACAAAAAACAGAGACAAAAAAACCTGTCCTCTTGTGGCAGACTCTGTAATTGTTCCTCTAATCAAATCTCCCCTGCAAAACCACCTCTATCACTCTCACCTCAGGGAATTAAGCAGGGAAGGAGGAGGGGCAGTGGAGGTGGGTGGGGCTGCAGTCCTCCCCTCCCACTCTCCTATGGTCAGGGAGATCTCTGTTGGGGATGTATAGGATAGTCTCTTCCCCAGGTATATACTCTCACGAGGTTGCCCCAGCCAGGCCTATCCTGGAATGGGGTTCTCCTACTGATGTCCAGGCTCTGTCTGGGTTTGTCCTTCTCAGTCGTGGCCAAGCTGTGTGGGTCTGACATTCAGAGGATTGCTGGTGAAAATGGCTGCGGTGGGTGACTCCCCACCAGACATGTATTCCTCTCTCTGGATCGCCTGATGCTCTCTCTCCAATAATCAAATCCTGCACTCCAGCAGGTCAGTTATACCAGGGGATGGTGTGCACCGGGTGCCAGGTGCTGGGAATCAGCTGGATTCAGCAGGCTTTTCTCAGGCACGTTCCCACAGGTAGCAGACGTTTCTGCTGCAATCTTGGGAGCTATGTTCTAATTTCAGGGCAGTGGGGGCTTGCAGTCACCCTCAGAGGTGTACCTGGGTGCATGCAGCCGAGTATCCCCTCAGATGGACTTTCATACTCCTACCAGCACCCGCCTACTCATGTGGAGAGTCTTTATTGTCACTTGCTTCCACAGAGATTTTTACAGCCCGACCTATCGGCTGCCATGTTATGCTCCACCTGATCATGATACTCCTACTCTAGGAATTGAGCACTCAGTGAGAAGATAGGGAACAGCAAGATGTCCTCTGTGTTGCCTCTCCTGGTATGGAAACTTTACATCTCAAGCTGGGAAAATACTAATCTGTATCTCAATATTCTGGAACAGCATACTTCATCTACTATAGATCCTTCATTCGCAGATAGGAGCTGAACAGAAGAAAAGACCCCTCCCAGCCCAACTCTTGACAATATTATCTAGATCAACAGGTAGTGGGAGGCAGTATGAAAAATGTCAACATCATATTTCTCTTGGGATGATAGTCAAAAGTAAATATTTCAGAAGACTGAAAGTTGGAGGAATGGAGGTTCCTGTGTTCTTGGCTGCAGCAGTCTTGCTTACTGGTAGGTCAAAGGAGGAAGTGGTCTTGGTTCAAATACTACAGTCTCTTGCCTTTCTTACATATTTTTATAGTTTTTTTTTTGTTTGAGAGAGAGAGAGAGAGATGGTTTATAAACTATTCCTTTAAAGGAGGCACAATTTGATTGGATTGGATTGGTTTGTAGGGCCATTTATGCCTCTTGTCGTTGTTAAAAAAATGCAGTAACCACACACACACACACACACACACACACACACACACACACACACACACACACACACACACATTTGGGGGGTAAGCAGGACATGGAAGTTTCTCACACTTATGCTATAAATTGGTTATCAATGTATTACTTTTTGCAACTGTATGAGAATTTACAATTATCTCAAAATATTTTTTTAAATTTACAGAATAGCAATACAAGTTGTTATGTAGAGTGATTATTTAGCTCATTTCTCTTCAGGTTTTTTTTTTTTTTTAGTAAAACTTTAGGAGACTAGCAAGCTAATTTTCCTGTTTTTAAATCTCAAAACAGAGCGACCTCTTTTCACTTTCTAAAATTCTTTAACAAAATGCACATAACAAGTTACATTTGATAATGTGAATACAGTTTGATAAAGAATATCATGATAGGTTAAAGGAGAATATCAAGGAATATATACTGAGCACCTAACATCTAATTTTGCCATCACTTGTGTATGAAATAAATTGTTGAATGTCCACTAAAACATAGAAAAAGTCAGCTCAGTATTAATTGTGTTACATTATCAGTTTTTCCTCACTGTCACCATCCTAGTCCTCCTAAATCCCTCATACCACCATCATTTAGCTCATGAGCATGGGGTGTGCCAAGGTCACTCAGAGACACTGCTGAAAATGTCTTGATTTGGTTTATAAACTTGCTGTATAAAATGAGAATAATAGACTTGCTATTTTGTAGATTTATATACAATGCTCCTTTGTGCTTGTGGCCATCTGTTCGTTTTTCAGAGATTCTAATTTCACAGCCTCCCCCAATCCCAGTCTGTTTTAAGAGACCAGGTTCTAAGAAGGTGAAGAAAAGTGAAAAGAGACAGCTCAGGAACTCTAGGTACAGCCCCAGGGGTCATGAGCATGGTGATGATAAGCACAGGAGAGTTTGGGACTTGGTAACTGTTGCCTAATCAGAATGTAGAACCCTCTAACCCTTTCACTTTTAGTTTTTCTTTTGGTCTGAGAATAATTTGCTTTTGAAAGATGACATTAACAGGGTTAGAACATTATCTCACACACTACCTATGGATGGTAGGGGAGAAAACAACAAAAAAAGACTAACCATCTAATGCAAGTTTGGAAATGCAGATCAGCATCAACACTGAATATGTTCATCTCACTGTAACTCAGAAGAAATGTCAACCAGGCAATGACTATCTTCAGAATGCTTGCTTTACTTCTTTTTTGGAAGTATATTATTTGACTGTTGTAACTGGTGAATTAAATATATTACTGACTGCATGGACATCACTCACCAACCAAAGACTTACCTTGATTATCGTATTTGTTCACTGCAGGAAATTAAGGCGGAAAATGCAGGTAAAACCACATTTTTGTTTAAGGACACAAATGAACTCAGTTATTTATAGCAAACCAACTAATTAATTCTCTAGTCTGTACTTTATTCTTTATAGACAAAGCATAAATAAATAGAAATATTTTAAACCAGCATCATGATAATGCTCTTGTCTAGACAGATTTTATTAAAGATATTACCTATTCTGAAATTCATTAAGAAGCAGGAAGTAAGAAAAACAACATTTTAATTTTTGTATGGGGGGGCCCTAAGGTTTTCATGCACAGTCTACTGAACTGTAGATTTAATATAAAGATTTAAAACAGTGTTCTCTCTTATAGTTGCTTAGGAGTAATTAGAACTTAGACAAGAAACAAGAGGACTATTGAGCCAGAGATACTGATAACTGCAGTAACTACTACATGGTAGGCTCTCATTCCTTATAACATTTTGACTCCTCATTCTAATTATTTGTTAAATATGTGTATTCCCTGAAAACTTCCTAGCTCACAAGACAGGCATTCAGTCTTATATGTTGTTGAATCCACAGTTTTAAAAACACCGGCTAAAACATACTAGCTACAATAAATGAAAAATATTTTAAGACTTTTTCAAAGAAAAGAATAATGTTTGGCCGGTAAAACCACAGGCTGGCATCTTTCCCTTAGTTTTATCAAGTCAGCAGCGACAATGAAAGGCATGTTGAACCTCAAGTGGAACAGGGTGCCTGCTGTGTAGCTTGGGGGCCTGTTACAATCTGGGCATTGCAGTCCTTAGGGCTGTTTACAATAACCTGGATCTTCTTCAGCCTGGCACAAGAGAGACTTATGCTTTCACACTTTCATTTAAAATGTGGCTTGATTTTGCCAGTGAAATGTGAACGAAGTGCCATGTTTCAGTTTTGAGAGTGTGTGCACGATCCTTCACATTTCTTGCCATAATCATCTTAGAAGCACAGACCAGATTGAAATCTGTCTCTGAGTGACTAGAAAGAAGAGAGTCTTCATACTCCTGTACACTTAAATTAGCACTTTTAAAACTTATTGTCTGCTTTCCATTTTACAATTGAAAACATAATCATTTACTTGTATTTTCTAAAACAAAAAATAGATTGGGAAATCGGTTAAATTGTAGAGAAAAGCTAATGAGACAGATGCTGAATGTCTAAGACTAAACCTGACTCCAAAATCACTCTAAATAATAACCATAAGTGTTTGCTTGGCAATTTGAAGGGCTGATTGAGTGGTAAACAAAACAAAACAAAACAAAACAAAAGCCACTTGATATTTGTTTGCTTGTTTGTTTTTCTTTTTGATTTATTTGAGTTCCTAGTAGATTCTGGATATTAGTTCTTTGTCAGATGCATACTTTGCAAATATTGACTCCTACTCTGCAAGTTACTTGTTTACTTTGTTGAATATTCATTTTGCTATGCAGTGGCTTTCTACAATTATATTCATCTTATGTATAGTTTCACAACTTGTCTTATATTTTCTTATACTTATCACAAACTTGCAGTGTATTAGTGAACCCTCTAGAGAAGATTTAATAGCTAATAAGCATAAAAATGCTGTATATATGAAGCATTATGAAAATTAAAAGTCTGTAATATAATGATCTGAAATATTCTTGCAAAATAAGATTGAATACTTTTCTTACTCTACCCTTGGGATAGTTTACAAAGCTGAGAAATAGAGATGAATATAAATATAATTTCAAATAGAAAACCTAATTGAAAATATCTGTATTTACAAAACAGTAATTTAAGGACATGTGCTTCAACGTGAATAATCAAACTTTTAATGGTTGGTATAATTAATAGCACAGTGAAAATGATTAGATTTAATTTTGTCTTTTTGAGCAATTGATTTGAAAGAAGTATGTCTGTTTACCTCTTTTCTCTATTTTCTCTTTCTTCTAAGCTAATTTCAGAAACCTTAATATTTATAGCCTTAGAAACAAAAATTTTAATAAAAATATACATACACCTTATAACAATGTCAACAACAGTAACAACTCATATTTTTTTGAACTTTAGTTGTATCAACTCATTTATGCCCTGATAACAATCTGGTGAGGTAAAAGCTACTATTATTCTCATTTTTAATAATAAAACACTGGGTTACCAAGAGTGTCCTGAGTAGTAAACTTGGAGAAATAGATTTTATTTGCTCTTTCTGACTTTCTCTCAAACCTACCATGGCAGGTCCAGATCATCTGCCCCTTCTACAATAGCACAAAGATTTAGGGTCTCATTTTTAAACAGAAAGTCTGTTATACCTCATGCTCTATGAGGTACCAACTGTGCTTACTCTAAAATGGAAAAAAAAATCAATACAATAGAATTGTTGTGAGAATTATGTAAGCCTTTACATTGGTGTCTGCCAAGATAGCAAATTCTCAATAAATAGTATCAATTATCAATTCTTGCATCAAAACCAGCAGAATTTTAAGATATGATGAAACTATGTTGACTTTCCCTGTTTTACAACACTCCTACTATGTTATTACAATGAACTGTAAGCTTATCTTTTGTGTGTACTCTTTAAGCTATTTGCCAAGCCAGTATTTCAAATCTGATTTTTACTAAAGCCCACTTTAAATCCAGTCATATTTTATCACAAAAGTTTAAAGTCATGCAGCATGAACTCCTTTATATGTAACCCTCTACTCTCCAATACATCACTCCATTTCGTTTATAAGAAAACAGTGTAATGGAGAGTTTAAGAATATAGCATTTGAAGCCAGGATTTCCCAGTTCTAATCCTAGCTTTGCTACTCTCTTTTCTCTTGCCTCAGTTTCCTTGTATCTAAAGATCTAAAGTAATTATACTTACAGTTCTTAGTGAATAGGTTTCTTTTTGAGAAAGAATACATTAATACATTATTATTAACTGAATACATTAATATAAGTAACCTGCTTTGAACAGTGTCTGGCACTTGGTAAAGATTACATAAGTTTTGCTAATATTAGTCAGACAAAATTTATTAGATATCAGCTATGTGCTAATATGTACTCAGAATTCGAAGAAAAAATGTTATACTCTATAATTAGCATTACTCTCAAAGAACTAGGGTATTATGGAAAGTTATATATGCAAATATATAATTAGGAGACCAAGTGATAAGGACATATTAACTTAAATCTATGAAACTTGATGAACAAGAAAAACATAATCTTGAGGGACTGAGCACATCTCAAAAGAAGAAGTTAGAAAGTGGTACTCCTAGGATTTGTGACTTGGGGCTAGTCATAGGGCTTTTGTAGAGGGAAAATTGTAAATGCTATCTAGGCTTTGAAAGTCAGAATTTGTGAACTAAGTTGCTGAAATAGTAAGTTGTCTTGTCTTTGGAAGACATGAGTTCATTCAGCATTTGTCTCTGATCTTGTTTAGAAATCATTAATCTGAAAGAGCGATCTGCTGTTCGAACTGTTTGAACTTAGATAATTTTACTGTAGGTTGTGGTTTGGTGCATGCTAAAATATGGTATATTTTGAGAATTATGATGTGGTGTATTTTGCAAATGGGGATCCTTATTTGATTTCTCAAAAAGATTCTTGGCTCTGTTACATGAAAGGGACCTGGAACAGTTGGTCTGGCTACTCTAGTACTTAGGCAGCCCCTTAAGCATGTTTTGATTCTCATCCTGACACTCAAATTCAATTACAATCATGCCAATCTATACAAACTAACACTTTTCTACAAATCAATATTTTTAGATACACACTCTCACATACATCCTTGTAGCATGGCATGTGCCTCTCCAGTTATAAAACTAATATACTGTCTGAAGTTAAAGCATACCCATGACCTGAATTAAAAATTGTAATTCTAATTGTTGCATGCTTCCTCTCACCTCAGCCTTCTAGAATATTCCTAAACTCTAAAAGAAATAAAAAGATTCCTGAGACTGGAGACACTTTAGTATCTTACGGTTTGTATAATTTGCTGTATAGGAAAGACTTTTAGACAAACTAATGATTATATCACTTTAATTATTTTATTTTAGATCCCATAGAAGAGTAGAAGCTGATGATTATAAACAATGGGAAGACCTATTTGTTATTAGGTTTCTGTCAGCAGGGAGCAGTGGTTACCGAATACTTATTAGCAAAAAGACAGAAGAAAGAAAATATCAGAAAGACGAATAAAAATACATTTGCTTTTCTAATATAAAATACATATTGTGTGGTGCCTTAACAAGATAGCAAATGATGTAATTTAATTTTTGTAATGATTCAAAATCATCATTATCAACTATTTTAATTCTTGTACTATAATACACTGAAAACTTTAGAATCTGGCTGAAATTGTTTTATTTTACCACAAATAAGTACCTTCCAAGAGTCTCTGTGTACTGTGAGAAAGTATAGTAATAAACAGAAGTCATGGAAATATGAAATGTATTTTTTTAATTAATAAAAATAAGTACAATTTTTAAAGAGATAAATATAAAGGCTTAGAGAATTATGCATTGCTCATCTGGGAATTTGCTTAGGATTAAGACTTTATTTGCCAGTGGTGCCAGAGAGATGATTCTTTGCTCTATCTGAGCATTTAAATGCATAACACAGGAAAAACCAAGAACATTGTATTGGGTTATTAGCATTTATTGTGATCTATCTTGGTTTTGAGCCAGTAGGGCTGTTGTTATCTTCCAGCAGTTTGGACATCATGACACAGTCCCACAAATAGATAGCTATTGTTTTAATGCTATTCTAATTGTAGCATTTGCTGTAGTAAGCTATGTAAGCTAAAAATATTGTCAATGAAAGTGCATATTGGTTGACAATTATAACCACTGTATCTGAAGATTCTTTTAACTGTTCTGCAGCTTAAGAAACATGTGACTGGTACGGTCTTTCTTTGCCAGCAGTAAGTTGTATTTACTGAAGCACAGTGAGTAATATGAAGGAAGAAGCTACATATCTTTGTGAATTAACTTTTGCTACAGTTGTGCTTTATTTAAAGTTTGTGTATTGATGCAGCAGTTCATGGTATTCCTCCCCCTTAAACCTAGTCCTTCAAGTTAAATAACATATCCTACTTTAATTTTCAGCATTTAGCAATCTCTGAGAATAACTGCATGTGTTATCTTTGTGCATGTTATTTACTAGCTTATTGTGTATAAGATTTTGTGACTATGATGCTGAATTCATGCTTTTCTGTAATAACCTTCCATTTTTGTCTTTGAAACATATTTTACTATATATATTATTTTGATTCTTCATGTGTTTATTATTTATCAAATAGTTATTTCCTGCAATTATGTAACAATACATTTTTATAATCTGGCATAGTGGCATAGTCTCAAAAATTTGCCATGATTCCTTTTATTTAGTATCCCTTCAGAAATACAAACCTTGGCAGAATAGCACTGATTAGAAATTATAAGCATTCTTGTGAATTTTCGACTTGATAAGAATAAAAACTAGCTGGAAATCTCCTCAGAAGTAAATTAGACACTTTAAGAGAAACATTACATTATCTAGAAATAAAAAAAAATTAATCTTGCACTGCATATTAACACAGTGATTCATCTGGTGATAGGAAAAAATATTACATTTTTGAAAATATGAGTCTACAGTTTTGTTTGTATGCAGTTACAAGACAGAATATTTTGATCAACTTTTTTTTCCTGAACAAAATTAAGTCATTTTCTTAATCAATTGGATAACTCTGTAGTATGTCCAACTCAGTATTTACAATGACAAAATACATGAACCAGTTTCAGGCCTGCTTGTTAGGTAAAGAATGCCATATATTAAGGTAAAAATTTTACTGTGGAACCTGACTCATGTCTGGAGCTAGGTTTTATCTAAATATTTCAGTGTACACCACAAATATTAAATGTATTTTTTTGAATTCACATAACCTATAGATTAAGAAAGTTCTATATTCAGTCAAATATAAACCATGGGAAGTATGCCAAAACCTTAAATAAATCAAGGGGTGACAATGAAAACTCAAGATCAGACCTAAAAGGATGTAATATACACTCTCTGTTTCTTGTTTTATCTTCTTAGAAATTCATGTTGACATCTTTGAGAGACATTGCACAGACCCAACACCTAGTGCTTGACATTTGGCTGCAGACCCAATGAATACAGCCGTCTTCCAACTTCCCTTAGTCCTCCTAGTCTTAAACATTTCAACCACACCACTGTAAAAAAAAATTACAAAAACAATCTTAAGGACAAAAGAAGATATTATGAAAAGGTACCTCAGATCCCTGCATTGCTCTCTACATTCACCATTTTCCTAGAGTGAGTCAAAAGTTTTTATTTAATAGTACTTCTAAACAGCTAGCTAGGTGCAAATTAATGCTTTCAATAATGAGTTTTGGATTTCTCAAAACTATTTTTTTGTAAAATAATAATTTTTCATGGTTTGTATTACTGTATGTGCCTCCTCTTTTAAATAGAATATCAAAGAGAATTCCCATTCTATAAAACACATATTTCATGACAGAAAAAGAGAAGTCAGCTGCTGGGCTTTCTGGAACTACATAAAAACCATCAGGTAGTGTGGAGGAGGCGGTATGGCATGGAGGAGAGGAGACTGACTAGATTCTTCAAACCTAGATTGCCTGGTTTTGAATCCCAGCTCTGCCATCTTCTACGCCATCTAAGTCACTAAACCTTTCTAGATCTTGATTTCCTTATCTGTAATAGGAAGTTGTTATGAGGACTAAATGAGTTAACATTTGTAAAGCCTTTAAAAAGTCCTCCTTAATTCATTGATTTGATTATCCTTTAAAATAAGTGGTATGAACCACCTATTGGTTTTATTGCCTAGGATGTGGTATTACTAACTAGATTGCCATTCCTAAATCTACTATATATTAGTTGGTGTTATTCTAGAAAGATTGTATACCTTGGAAATGCCTGTCCTGGACTTGCATGTGTTATGTGTATAAATTTGTGTAATATTTTCTAAAGTCAGACATGCTCTACTATATTCCAGTTTGAATTACTGTAAAAGTAATTATTTCTAGAACTAGACATTGACCTTCTGCATGACCCAGTAATCCCCCTACTGGGAATATACCCAGAGGAACTCAAATCATTCTACAAAAAAGATACCTGCACATGCATGTTCATTGCAGCACTATTCACAATAATAAAAACATGGAACCAACCATGCTGTCCATCGAAACGGGGCTGGATAAAAAAAAAATGTGGCACATATACACAATGGAGTATTAGGTAGTCATAAAGAAGGACAAACATATGGACTTTGCAGCAACTTGGATGGATTTAGAGTTTATCATACTCAGTGATCTATCACAGAAACAAAGGACAGAGTACCACATGTTCTCAACCATAAGTGTACCCTGAACATTTACCACAATACTGTAAGAAAGGGATTGAAATTAGCGGGATACTGCCAGAGTGGAGGTGGAGAGGAAACAACATCAATAAGGGTGCCTGATTTCAAACCAGGCAAAGTGGGGAACAAAGGGAGGCCCAAACATTACCTGTATGATGACCACTTGTATACCTAATCCTGAATTGTACTCCACATGTTTAAAATAAAATAAAAATACTTAAAATGTTTTTAAAATAAAATTTTATTTCTAATTTAGGATCATTTTCTCAATCTACTCTTCCTGATTATCTCCGTATATTAATTAAATTAACACCTAGATTAATATAGATTGATATTCTCTAAAAAAAATCCAAGACATTTTCGATGGCCTTCAGTAATTGATATACAATATTCACTCTGTCAGAAATAGAGAACATCCAAGCAATAGTCTTTTACCAATGAAGCTGTGTTTTCTACTTTTATATATGATGTCTGAATAAGCCATTATAAATCAGACAGGATTAAAATGTAGGAAGTGATCATAGCAGTAGTTTTCATTAGATCCTTTTTTGGTGATCACTTGTAAGCTATTTATATAGATAAAAAATTAAAACAGCTGGGTTTGGCAGCAGAGATGAAGGACGATGGTGCCTGTCATACAGAAATGTCTGCTTGTCATTACTAATTTATCTGCTGCGTGCTGGCAATTTCACTTATTCCTAGCTGACTACTTTAGTTATTTGGGGTCTATCTCTGGCTTAGAATGTAAATTTTTAAATTTGACAAAAAAATACAGCCTATGGTGGGGTATAATATTTCTGCCATATAAGAGAAAAATAGGGCATTTAATAGCATTTATGTCTAGGGGAAATTACAAGAATTTGCATTGAATTGGAGAAAATGACTGCAAAACAGAGAAAGCACACTGTGTTACTGAGAGCAAAAAAGCACATTCAGTCCTTGAACATTCATTTCCCACTGAGTTCAAACAGAACACAGGTTTTTTTTTTTTTCTTGGTTCCTCCTGCACCCTCCCGGGGCCACCTCCATGATTGAGGCTTTAAAGAATGGTGGCACAGTAAAATAAAAAGCTGATTGGGAAAATTGCTAGTTGGTAGAACGCACGTTTTAAGATTTACTGTAGATACTGAGCTTACATAATGCCATCATTACCCATGACTAATCTAAGTATGTTTAGTTATAAAAGGTTATTTAATTTCTGAGCCATCTCAAAGAAAAAAAAAAGCAATGGTTAACAGAATAAAATGGCTAAATTACTAAAATAATGTCAATAGCTATTCAAAACTGCATGCTTTCATTTACTTTGATATGTGCATTCTTGGTTCAAAGGAAACATTTTCCATTTTATTCTACTTCAAAAGATATTTCCTGTTAGAAACAAGAAAATGAGAAAAATATATCAGAAAGAAACTGGGTTTTTTATTCTTATTCTATAAAATAATGTCTATTTTTCTGATTACACAAATAAAAAATACTCATTGTATAATATATGGAAAAAGAAAAGTAATCATAAAGAAATAAAAGCAGTCATTAAACTACTGTTAATAGTTAAAACAGATTCTTCTTCCTCTTATTTACATGGGTATGCACTCATCCATTTATGCACACGTGCTTTTGTGTGCTTGAGGTATAGTAGAATGAATATTTCTGTATCCTTTTATGTTACTTATGATATGAAACTTCCCCACGATCAGTATACATACACAGTTACACATACATACACTACATTCTATTTATGGACACACCTTGACTTATTTATTTTACCTTTTTCTAATTATTAGCATTTACACTGAGATTTTTAAATAATATTATGATGATTATGATGATTATTTATATGTAACTTCTTGCAAATACTGTTTCCCCAAGATGAATTCTTAGAGATGTGAGCACACTGTCAAAGTAAATGAGCACTTAAAAGTCTCTCAATAAATGTACATATCTTTCTAGATATGTTGATCAGTTTATACTAGTACTGGGACGGGGAAGATGAAGTTTATTAATGGATACAAGTACACAGTTAGATAGAAGTAATGTGACCTGATTTCTCGTAGATCAGTGGGTGATTCTTTACAATAATCTATTAAATATTTTAAAATAGCTAGAAGAGAATAATTTAAATATTTATAGATTAAAAAATAGATTTAAGGTGGTGAAGATCCTAATTACTGATGTGATCTTTACAAATTATATGAATGTATTAAATTATTAAATGTGTCTCCAAAATATGTGTATCTATCATGTATTTAAAAAAGAATTTAGGGATGTTAAAACACAAAAATGTATTTTGGTACCAACAATCTATAATCTCTTTCTCTATACACACATCATGCATACATATGCATATATATTTGTTCAATTATATAAGTATATGCATAGGTTATGTGTATAGATGTGCATATTTTGTATCTATATATTAAATACACACACATATATTGAATTAATTAAAAAACATACACACTGAGTTTAAATGAATATGAATATTGTGTGCTTGTGTTTGTGTTGATGTGTGCATGAAGAACAGTACTTCAGAGCCTCAGAAATGTTTCTAGTATTCACTAAATTCTAGATATTATAAAGAAGGTTTACTACTTTTTAATTCCATCAAGTGTTTTGAATTTTCTGTGACTAATCTTCCAGATGAAGTTTCTTATCCTTGATTAATAGCAGGATAAATATGTCCAGATCAGAGGGTCTGTCATGGTGTCAACTGCATGTGTAGGAAAGGCCAGGCAGATATTTATGCCCAGGGCTCTGTCCAGTTCTGCTTCACTACCAATAGATTCAGCCAGTCTAACTTGCATAATTAACTCTTCTAGCAGTCTTTAAAGACTCAAAGACTCTGCCAGCAAAGATTAGAGAATGATCGCCTAAGGATTGTTGCTACATGTCATTCATTTGAGCTCTCAGGTGCTGTACCCTCTGAGCTGAACTGCTGATCCCTAGTATGAGGGTCAAATGAGTATGCATAGATCCCTAAGGGAGGTTAAGTGACCTGAGCTTTAGTTATTTCATTGACACCTGGCAAATAATTGATAGGAAGTCAAGTCAGGCTAACTGGATAAAATTAGGGTGCATACATTGTGAGTCAAGCAGGCAAGAAATTGAATCGCAGTGCTTAATAAAATTTTAGAAAAATGTTGCCTGAGTAGTATTGGAAAGGAAAAAGTACCAGAGATTGACCTAAAAATTACTCTCTTCACAGCTATTAGAACTATCTTCACTACAAAAATGTAGTTAATCAAATTTCATTTGAGTAAGGTAGAGACTGAGACATTTCTAAAGGCAAATAAAATCCATTGTGTAGAAGATATTTTAAATTATAATAACTATAAATCATACATATGCATATATATAAACATAGATATAGACAGTATAAAATGAAAAGCCAAGGCTTTTCTTCTTTAGAAAAAAATGTGCTTGACTATTTTTATTTAGTGCTACTGGTAGTAATTACTCTATATATTTTTAAACAATTATTTTTTTTATTTTTAAATCTGGCCATATTTATTATCATCTATTATTTGAAAAATAGGTTACTTACATTGCTTCCTGAAAACATACCTCCTTTAAACATACTTGTTAAAATTGGCATAGTTGTTTCTGGTCTGTTGATGATTGTCCATACATTTTCAAATTTCCCTAATAATTGTTAGCAGTTCAAATAACTTTAAATAGTCTCTCATCTTCCTCCTACATAAGAACAAACAATATTCTTTAATTCCATTGACCTCTTCTTGTCCTGCACATAATCATACAAGGCTTCTCTCGTTTGTGCCTATACTTTTATTTACACAAAATTGAGAACGTTTTTATTGTTTTATTAGATTTTTAAAAAGACATCTATATATATTTTTTTATACAAGTGGTTCTTAACTGAGAGCAATCTTAACCCTCAAGCCCCATCCCAAGGGGACATTTGGCAACAACTGGAGACAACTGAAATTGTCACTAGAGTACTAAAGGGATCTCGTGGGTAAGGGCCAGAGGTGCTGCCAAATAGCCTACAATGAACAGGACAGCCACACATAGCAATAGTGCTATGTTTGAAAAAGTATGGACTTTCTAGGCTTCTTCTGAGAACTGAAAACCAAAACGGGAAGTTTTGAAAATACCAGACAATAGGTTCTATGCTGTTTAAAGCAGAATCTTAAAATCCCCAGTGTTGAATAAAAACCATTTTCTTAAACTTAATTGTTGAAATCATGCCACATTACCTTCTATTTGGAACATACTTTTCTTGTACGTTTTGTTATTCCTGGAATTCCTGATAGCTAATCTTTATCTCACTGAAAGAAGAAATACATGATTACTTTATCACAGCATAGGATTATGCAGCTTCTTGATAAAAGGTCAGTTATAGACAGATTGCTTATTATGACTACTGCACAGCTGTCACTTGGATCTTTTTTCCCCCTCTCTCATGTCTCTTCAATTAAAATTTGATCTTTATTTCTTATATTTCCTTTTCTTTTTGTTGATATAAAGCATTATGTAATTATTTCAAGAAATATGTATGAGAGAGAAAAACTGAATGGTTTCATGCTTGATAGTTAGAAGACTATAGAATTCCAGTTTTAAAACTACTTATCTCAAAACTTTTTATACGATATTCCATTGTCATCAAGTATTTAGTGACCTTGAGAAGAAGTGTCATGCTCCTTTCACTCTAATTCTCTTTAGTCTTGGTTGTGGTAGTTATTTTGGTTGCAAGTCAGGAATGCAGGATAACACTAACATAAAAAGAAGGTGTTTTATTTTTCACATTAAACAAAATAGGGACATAATTGATTCTGGGGTTGATTTGAGGGTTTGAGGCTAGCTTTTCTAAGATACTCCAGGCCGTATCTTTATGACCACAGGTTAGCTGCAGTAACTTAAAACATCATGTCCTCCTGAGCATGCAAAAAAGAATGAAGGACTTCTTGTCTTCCTCCTGGAGCCTCTACCTTTTCTTGGTCTTATTCTTCCTCCTTCTCCTTTTCTTTCTCCCTCTTACCCTTCTTCTACTTTGTTTTCTTTCTCTTTCTTCTCATTCTCCCCTCTCTTATCAGAAAGAAATGTTGTTTCCCACAGAATCCCCTTTAGCCAACTTCTTCTTTTTTACTTAATTGGCCATAAAGGTCAAACATTTTCATTCAATCACTGAACAAGAAACGACTTATCTCCTGTGGTTGAAAGAGTATTAACCTTCTTCCAAGATACTGCTTTCTACTCGATATCTGAATAAATTCATATTTCTCTGTAAAAGGGAGAGAACTATCCATTGGGTAATAAATGATGATACTACTACATCCTGTTTTGAAATTTGGTAAGTAAATGACAATACTGTACATGGTATTTTGAAATTGCATTGCTAACATCATGTATGAGTTGCTTTTCATTATTTTTCCTATTTTTCCTCAGCATTTAATAGCTCCTTTTAGTCTAAAGAGTCATAGTTTTGTAAGCATTGGGAATTTTTTTTGTAAAATTATTCTTCATATAGTTTATTTCTCTTCTTTTTCTGGAACTATTACTAAAGAGATGTTGATCCATCAACTAATTCTCTTTGTCTTTTTTTTCTTAAACAAAAGTATATATATTTTTGAATCATTTTCCGAGAAAATTCTTTTAACATTTTTATTTACTTTCCCTCCATTACAACTTTTTCAATGCAAATTTCTCTTATATTAGTGCAAGATTTTCTCGATTCTGTCATAAAATACTATTTAAAATTCATTTAAGTTCTGCTTTCATTCCAAAGGTGTCTTTTTTAGCTATAGGGTCACACATCTTGGTTGGCTAACTTGGTCATCTTCTTTTATGTTGAATGTTTCTCTCATTTATTTGGTAACACTGAAACATTGATCCCATGGGTAGTTTGCTTTTTTCTCCTGTTATTCCTGGTCTTCATCATGAATATGAATGATTATAAATATATATATATATATAAAATACATATTGTATGTGTATATTTATATGTCTCACAAGCTTCTAAGCATGAAGGCTAGGAATATAACCAGCAAGCAGTACTCCCAAACTACCATCAGTGCTACAGGGAGAATTATACCTTAGGACAGAAAAATACCACTCTGAAACTTTTATCCACTTCTAAAAGCTCACTTTGTTTTTGTAGATTTTCTCCACTTCAGCCTGAAAGCAAAAGTTGATGTATATAATGTATGTTTGTTAGTTTGAGGAATGGTTTGAAGGATGTGACAGATAGTAATCCAATCAGTGACTCCCGTTTCTATCTTAAAGATTCCCAATGCTCACTCCGTACTTTTTGAATCTAAGGACAAGACTGTGAAAAATGACTCCGACCTCCACTCGAGACTTCTTTACTTGTAGTGCCTGTGACTTTCTCCATTACGTGATCTATAAATCATGCTACAGCAGTCTTCTATCATCCTGAAAATGATCGCAGTTTTTACTTCATTCATGGCCTTTGTCTCCATTCATATTTTTAAAAGTAAATAATTTTATACTCCTTAGTTAACATGTCAGTGATTATTGGAGAGACATGGAAAATAAAAACTGGTACTTTACTGAAATATTTGAAAGGAACTCAAGACAAATTTAACTTTATTGGTTGTATACCAGACTATGAGGACAGATTGCTGAATACATCGGCACACAATTTTGTATGGTCATGCAAGACCATATATAGTTCCACAGTTCTAGTACTTACCCAGATGTCAAATTCACATAAATTTAGTCCTGGCTATTACTGCTCTTTGTAACATGGTGTCACTACCATATACAGCTTTCTTCTCAAGCGTTCTGGGTATTCATGCCAGCATGCTTCATTCATTCATTCATGTACCACACATATAGAACTCCGCATGTGTCTAACTCCTTTGTTTCAGACATTATTGATTTATAAACGAATAAAGCATGCCCTTGAACTAACATTCAAGTGTAGAAAAACAGACATGGAGACAGATTGTTATATATAGCATGAGAAATGTTCTAACAAAGTTATGAACTAAGAGCAGTGGGAGGGGATCATCCTTCACTGGCCATTGCTTTTGTGTAAATAAGGTCACATTACTGAGGGCTTTAGTCATGTTTTATTACTCAAATGTTTTCATATTCCTTAAAATGCCAGCTGGTGGAAGGGTTTTATTTCAGAAACAAATCTGCTCTAATCATTTACAAGAAAAAATAGGACAGGCAATGTGATTCAGTGGAACAAGCTCTGAAGAGCTGAGTTCCACATTGTGATTCACATACTATATTGCACAGAAGAAATTATGTTACTGCTTTTGGCTTCAGTTGTTTCATCTGTAAATTAAGGACTTGGTCTGGGTAATCTCTACTGGATAAGCAATTTATGGTCATAGGTTTGTTTGGCTGTGTTATTTACCCTCCCATGTATTAATATTTATTACCAGCTCCAAAGAGAGAAATGTGGGATTTGGAATGCTCAGGTCAGGGCAGTTTTGAAGCACACTTAGGCTGAGCTTCCTGACTTCATATATGATTTCATCAACCAGAAGTAAGTATGGGAATTGTCAAGAGTCACCTTCTTCCACCTTGTGGGCTGGGCACAAGAGACAGCAGTGTGGGGAAGAGTGAAGGCCCTGAGATGCATGGCTCTTCTTAGGCTCTAATATCTATCCTCCTGGAAAGGACACAGGAGGCCTTATTGGAAAAACTTTTTTTTTTTAAAGTCAGGCTCTCACTCTGCATGCATCCCAGGCTAGACTACAGTGGCACTGTCATGGCTCACTGCTGCCTTGAACTCCTGGGCTCTGGCAATCCTTCTACTTCAGTTTCTCAGGTGCCTGACACCATACTTGACAAGTGTTTTTTTTTTTTTTTGAGTTGGAGTCTCACTCTGTCGCCCAGACTGGAGTGCAGTGGCCGCTCCCGGCCACCGCAGCCTCAACCTGCTGGGCTCCGGTGATCCTTCCGCCTCAGCCTTCCAAGTAGCCAGAATTACAGGCATGCGCTACCACGCCCGGCTGATTTTTTGATTTATTGTAGAGATGAGGTCTTGCTGCCCAGGCAGGTCTCGAACCCGCGGGCTCAGGCAATCCACTCACCTCAGCCTCCCAAAGGCGCGGGATTACAGGCTGAGCCACCGAGCCCGGCTGACAAGTTTTTTAAGAGATAAGATCTTGCTGTGTTGTCCAGGCTGGTTGGTTACCTCAACCTCCCAAGTACAGTGATTAAAGGCATGAGCAACCATGCCTGGCCAAGAATTTTAAAAAGAAGATGCTCAACTGAAATTGGACTGAGTTGTATTTGTCCCGGTTTTAAGGCTCTAAAGTTGTTGGGTATTCCACACTTGAGTGGATCTGACTCTCTCTTCTCTTCTACACCTTAAATTCTCCTAAAGTTCTTTAATATTTTGTATATTTTACCCACTGACAGAAACTTCCAGTGATAACGAATTTCCTTATGAATGTTTTTAGAGTCTTTTTATGATTAGAGTATAGTTAATGAGAGCTCAAATTCTTTATTATGATCTTTGTGTTATACATATGTAATTTAACATTTCTCTTACATGTGAACAATTACTATTACTGTCAAGAAGCCAGGAATCCTTTTGTTTGTCACCAAAATTGAGGCAAAGTTCAGATATGCAGGTGCACTCTCTTCACCTTTTCTACTTAAGATTCTACTATTTGTTAAAGAATACAAGAATACATTGGTTATTAAGGAGAGAGAAAGAAACTGAAATGGGAAGGAATTTTTAAATATCACACACGTGGGCAATGGATTATTTTTTCCATATACATTTTCATAAAATGGACTCACTGAAATCGACTTGAAATATCACAGTTACATCATTTCCATGATGATGGTAGCCATCATGAGGTCTGTGGTTTTGTAAGATTCCGGTAACCACACAAGTTAGTCCTCTCAGGAAGTCCTAGAAAATTATAACTTCTAAAGTGACAGTACTAACACCAGCAAAAATTCATATTGACCCTGTTTTGGACTGTGAGAGAAAGGCCATGGCTAATTTGGCTGTACTAGATTCTATTTGAGTGAAAAAAATTTCCCAGTTCTAGCTGGAGTTGGATTTGAGGTAAACAAATTCTCAGGTGGGATCTGCGGGACAAACAAAAATCAGGGACACAGAGATAATGCAACATGGGCTGTCAACACAAGGCTGAGGCTCTGGGACAGATATTAGTAAACTGGAATATGAATCCACTAATAAAAGGACAGATACATGAAAGGCAGACTCAGTGGCTGGAACAGACAGGTAGCAGGTTGTGAAGGTTGAATGCTCATTCGAGCTCTTTTCCAAAACTGTATTTTTTTGTTCTCTTTGGCTGTCTGACTCCATTTAAAGGACCAGGAGAGGCATTTACAATGATGCTCCGAGATATTGTGATGAGAGGACTGGACACTAGCAAAGAATTTCTCATGAGACGAAAACAGTTTCTGGAGGCTGAGTCACAGAAAGATCTGAAGAATAACATCATTTTATCAAGCATAAATTTCAATCCCAGATGGAAGAAAATGGTTCCAAAGATTATGTAGGTGCCAGATAACAATGTCTGTAAAAAATAGACTACAGAGAAGTGGCTACAAAAGAAAATAAAATCAAGAAAATATCAATGGTCAAGACAAGGTCCAGCTTCCATGAGACCAGAGAAATAACAAGACTAGAAATAGAGGCAGAAATGTCAAGGGTGAATTCCTTCCTTCTCTGTCTTTGATATTCTAAATTTTGTGAAGAACAGTGTCTTTATACTTGTTGCAAGAGACCAAAAAAAAAAAAAAAAAAAAATCCTGCACATGGGGTAACACTTAATGATAAGAACAAAACAATAGGAATGAAGATACAATTTTAAAATATGAGTGATTCTTACTTCTGTACTTGTGTACAAGATTTTTAATTTCAAAACAAGGACTTTACATGAAATACTGAGAACATGGACTTACTCAATAACCTTTCTATTCAAATGTTCTAATATCTTAAAACTGCTGTAGCCAATATGTAATTTTGTCCCCCTACATTTTGTTGCTTTTTTGTTTTCCCCAGTATACCTACCATGCTACAATACACTCTTTTGTGACTCTGGGTTCAAAACCTAGTACTCCACCATCATTAATAGGATTGCCCACATGTCTCAAGACTATTCTTTTCCCCTAGACACATGATTGACTCATAGTCAGTAGATGGTTTAATCTAGGCCAATCAGAACCCTGCTCTAGATTTTCCATGCTTACATTGTAATGGAAAGTACACTGCAAGTCATCCCTTGATAGCTTCAGGCAGAGTGGGAAGGTTATCGTTTCTTAGCTAAGATGGTGCAGATCTAGAGCAGCCTACTGCCATATTCCAAAATTGAGTGGAGAAGAGAATTTGGCCATTATCCAGTATAAAAGGGACAGAAATGGAGAATGTTTGTTAAACCAACACCATTCTGATTCTTTAGAGTTAATGGAACCAATACTAATCCTCTTCAATTTTTAAAAAATTCATACTAGTAAATAGGTAAGATTATTACTTATAAATTAGAAATTCTGAAATCATACTACCATTTAGGAAAATTTCTATTAGATGATTTATATTAGAGAGAATTATATGAGCCAGATAGTTGTAGTAAATACAACACACTGTTTTTATGACACCGATGTAGTTCTATTAGTAAGAAAATATTAATATGGTGCCTTTTATGACTAAGCATAAAAATAGAAAGGCAAACAAACAAACAAAGAATAAGCAATAATAGCCTTTCTTACCTATAAGACTTGCTTACTTCTGAATAAAATATTCAGGACCAAAGCTGTTACTCTATAAAACCTGTTAATTATGTTATCATGTGTCCCCATGATTTGTAAATCAGGGAAAATGTGAAAGATAGTTGAACTCTTAATTTATAATTACTCTTAAAATAGTTTTCTTTGCCTTAGATAATGTATCTAGGCTTTTTTTGCATTGCCAGTGCCAGGTGTTCTTTGTACCAAGTTCCAAATATCTACTTTGTGAAATTTATGGTTAGTGCTATTTTTGTGGGGTCACTTGTCAGAATTCTCTTAATGAAACATTTTCTCAGTGTTTTGAATGCTAGACTAGTTTTCTAGAACTTTAAATTTCTGATTTCAAAAATTCTTTTTTTTTTTTTTTGAGTTGGAGTCTCACTCTGTCATCTAGGTTGGAGTGCAGTGGCACACTCATGGTCACCCCAGCATCGACGTGCTGGGCTCCAGCGATCCTTCCACCTCAGTCTTCCAAACAGCTGGAACTACATGCATGTGCAACCACTCACATCCAATTTTTTTGATTTATTGTAGAGATGAAGTCTTGCCAAGTTGCCCAGGTTAGTCTCAAACCCATGGGCTCAGGCAATCCTCTCACCTTGGTCTCCCAAAGTGATGGTATTATAGACGTGAGCCACTGTGCCTAGCTGTTTAAAAATTTCAATAAACGTCTATGATATGTAAATTCCTCATCAGATAATAAAATATTTTTCTTGCCTTTTATTTATATATAATCAGAGAAACTATACATTTATCCTTTTTTTTTTTTTGAGGCGAGGATTCTCACTCTGTCACCTAGACTTGAATGCAGTGGCACTCACTATCTGAATCACTGCAACCTCAACTTCTTGGGATCAGCTAATCCTCCCAGACTAAGATGATTCTCCCATCTCAGCCTCCTGAGTCACTGGATTAACAGGCTTGCACCACCATGCTAGGTAATTTTTTTTTTTTGTAGAGATAGGGTCTTACTAGGTTGCCCAAGTTGGTCTTGGGCTCAAGCTATCCTCCTGCCTTGATCTCCCAAAATGTTGGGATTACAAACATGAGCCACTGTGGCCTGCCTGCATTTATCAATATTTTAAAAGTGAGTGTACATATTTTTTCTATCTCTTCAGCATCTGCTAAGTGCCAAGCCTTCTTTCTAGTTCTTGGATCTGACGGTAGTGAGGAAATACTGGAGAACAGGAAGAATGGGGAAAAGAGCTGTGGTTAACCATTTATTTGTGATAGTGAATCATGGTATGCCCAGGGAGTGGCACGATGCCACACATATAAATGTACTTAAAGATTTTTACAAGGTTGCAGGGCCACAATCATTGCCGAAGTCTCTCGATTGATGTTTCTCTTGTGTTCTTTCCTCTCTGCTTTGTCTGGACAGCCTGTCTAAGAAAGCTACTCTGAAGAAGTGACATTTCTTTGTGTAACATTTCCACATAAAATTATTGTCTGGTGCAGTGGCTCAGTCTGTAATCTCAGCAATTTGGGAGGCCAAGGCAAGAGGATTACCTGAGCCTGGTGGTTCGAGACCAGCCTGGGCAACTTGGTGAGACCTCATCTTTACAAAAAATCACAAAAATTAACTGGGCATGGTGGTATGCATCTGTAGTTCCAGTTACTTGGACGGCTGAGGCAGAAGGAAGGATCGCCTGAGCCCAGGAGGTCGAGGCTGCGGTGGCCGTGAGCATGCCACTGTACTCCAGCCTGGGCAACAGAGTGAGACTTCAACTCAAAAAAAATAAAAATTATATAATGTTTGTGTTTGTTCACTTGATGATTATGAAATTTGAAGTTATGAGAGTAGCCATTTTGCTTGGTTGGTTCATCACCAGAAAGCTACAGTGACAGTACCCAAGGAGGTACTCAGAAATTGACTAATGAATAAATTAGATATAATTTTAAAGGAAAAATATGAGTTGAGGCAAGAAACATTAAGACTGAAAATTTCATAATACCAGGTAATTTAATGCATAAAGTAGGTGAGGTAAAGGTAGTTTGAGCTGTCTCCAAAAATCACTAGATAACTGAGACTATCAGGAGTCATTAACTGAAATAGAATGCAGATGTAGAGAGGAAGGTAGAAAAAGGGCAAGAAATTGTTTATTTTGGGGACCTACCTTGCTGTTCTCATAGAAAAGTCCATTAGATAGGTAGAATGGTAAGGTTAAAGTTTAGGAGAGAAATAGGACTAGAAGAGTAGATGAAGCCAGCACTATGGAAGGTGGAGGTGAGAGGATAGGATTGCCTGAGCCCAGAGGCTTGAGACCTGCCTGGGCAACTTGGAAAGACTTTGTCTCGACAAAAAAAAAAGAAAGTAAGCTTTGTGTGGTGGCATGCACCTATAGTTCCAGCTACCTGGAAGTCTGAAGCAGAAGAATTGCTAAACCCAGCAGGTTGAAGGGTGCAGTAGCTCTGAACATGCCACTGCAGCCCAGCCTGGGCAGCAGAGTGAGACTCCAACTTCAAAAAAAAAGTAGATTAAAGTATTATTATCTTAAAATTAATATATTTTCCATATAGTGTTCCTTCTGTCTGAAGTGATTAATCTTTCTCCATATGACTTGAGAAATGTTCTATTTGTTTTTCAAGATCCAGATTGATGATGTCCTTATTGGGCTGCCAATAGACAGAAAGATATTTGATCATTTTTCCTTGGTATAATCATTATATTAGTCCTTGAACACAGTATGAAATGGCACAACATTATAAAGAATAAATTATATTTCTATCTGCTCTAATCCTTATCTCCATATACACTTTGAAGGCAAGAAGCGCATTTATTATTTAATACTAGAAATACAATTTTAATAACAATAATGAGCACATTTATAGCTGAATGAAAAGTAGTAAATGAAATGAAAACACTAGAGGTTGAAGAGAAACTGACACTAAAAACTAGGAGAAAGCTATAATAAAATGGATAAAGAAATGGAATTTATGATTGATGAAAAGAGGGGTAAAGAAGACAGAAACAGAACAGAATGGTAGGAAATAAAGCAAGAAAGTTACTTGCCAATTCTTATGGAAGGAGAATTAAAATAGTGTCCAAACATGCAAACAGTTCAAGTACTACATTGCCAGAGACAAGACCCATGGGTGCTTTGTGACTCAAGCCACTTGTAGCCTATTAGATGGCTTTTTGGACAAATACAGGAAATAGAATCAAGACTGAAGATAGAATGGGAAATAAGCAATCATGAGATTAGGGAGCCTCTAGCCTTTCAAAAAAGTTTCCCAAAACAGTGGCATGATAGAAAAGAGATGTAATGATAATTCAGACAGCTTCAGAATCCTCATGGATGGTATATTTTTACTCTACATTTGATATGAAGATAAAAGAAATTGAAATATTATGTACATTAAAAAGAGAAATCCAATGCAATACAGTTAGATAAAAAGAATAAGTTTCAATGTTTAATAGTACTAGCAGTGTGACTATAATTAACAATACTCTATTGTATACTTCAAAATAGCTAGAAGAGAAGATTTGAAATGTTCCCAACATAAAGAACTGATACATATTTGAGGTAATAGTTATTCTGAATACCCTAACTAGATCATTACATATCCTATACATGTGTCAAACTATCACATATAGTCCATAAATAGTATGAGTGTTATAATAAAAAAAATCACAAAAATGTTAAGCATGATTATTATGGAAATTAAAACAATACTATATATTTCTAAAAATATATGTATGTATAAGGATTATTTCAAGCACATTAAAGCAGGAATCTATGAGGTAGAAGGGAAACTGAAACAAGGAGGAAGAGTGAGATCAAGAAAAAATGATCAAGGAACATTTAAAAATAGATAAATAAAAGCAAGAAAGGCTCTTCAAGGACCAGTAATACAAATGTATTATGCTTGAGGTCATACAGTTAAACCCAGTTGATCCAGTGTACACAAGGGGGAAAGAGCAGAGATGTTCATGAAGTCATGTGTGTAGAAATACACTAAAATAAGTCTCGAAACTCCTGGTTATCAGGACATCAGAGCTATCATGGCCTCCTCTGTTGTTGTTTTCAACATCTTCTGGATGTCAAACATATAATAAACCAAACTTCACTTAAAAGAAAGGGAAAAGGAAAGAGAAAGGAAGGAAGGAAGGAGGGAGGGAGGGAAGGAGGAAGGGAGGGAGGGAAGGAGAGAAGGAAAGGAAAGGGAGAAAGGAAAATTAAAAAAGAAAGAAATCTAATGTAAAAAGAGAGGCCAAAACTGCAAGAGAAAGACACACTTAGCGGAGCAAAATTCCAGAGTATATAGGGGAGAAGAGAAATATAGAGGGAAGACTTGAATGAATTTGGGAAAGAGAAAGAATAACTACAAGATGGAAGAAAGAAAAATGAAAGTAAAGAGAATTTTTAATCTGCTGTAAGAAAAAATTGGGACATTGTATAAAATAATAATTTTAAAATCATTTTGATTAGATAGATACAATGACAATAATTTTATCTGTGTCAAAAGATTGCCAGTTAGACATGAACAGAAACACAATAATAGTCTTATGATGTAATGGAAAGGCAGTAAAAGTTTTAATGACATTTACAAAATCATTCAGAAGCCAAGAGTACCTTTTCAGCTTTTGATTATCTTAGTATTTTAATATTATAATTACAGCATGTCAGTACTCTATTTAAAATGTAATTATCAGCGCTGAGAGGAAACTGATTCTTATGCATCCATAATTTCATACTATAATTTTAGAGTTTGTGCTATTTTTATGTTATCATTTTAAGTATAGAAACATACTTGAAAGTCTAGGGACTTGTATTTTTTACTTTTCAATAGGCTTTTAAGATAATCTTTGCTTTTAAAGTGGCCTTGTCACTGAGTACACATTTATCTGAAATAAAACAAATTGCTTCTGTGGTAATAAAATGGTTCATCCAGTTTTCATAAACATATCTTAACAACAAATCCATATCCTCCAGAAAATATGTTTTATCAAATGCTTTCACAGAAGCCATTTTTTCCCTACAAGAATTAGGGGGACATTTTAATTTATAATGACTGATGGATGCTTTATTGACTTCATTTGAATATGTGCTTAAATGTCAGCTTAAACAGACCTTCCGAGGACATCCAATTTAAAATAGCCTCTCAACAAAATATAAACTTCTTGAAAGCTGGGGTTTTGCCTTTTTTTCACAAAATGTTTGTTTCATGAAAGAAAGAGGTTCCCGTATGCAGAGTCAAAAAGTATTTTTAGAATATATAACATTTGATTTTTTGAGTGGGCTTGAAATGGAATTTAGAATTTTTTAAAGTTACCTAGGTGTTCCACATGATCAGTTGGAATAGAAAAGCACTGAACTGAAAACAATATCTAAATTATTTTTTAAATAAAGAATTGTATAGCCTCTGTTTCCCTCCCCTTCCTCCCTCCTTCCCTCCCTCCCTCCCTCCCTTCCTTCCCTCCTTCCCTCCTTCCCTCTTTCCCTCCTTCCCTCACTCCTTCCTCCAAAACATATTATTAGGATACTAACTACCAGGCATTGCTGATGAAAAAATCAAGTAACCAATCATCTCTGCCCTTAAAATGCATGCAGTTAAGAAATAAGTTTTTTTACCCTTTGAGAGTAGATAAGCTTTTTGTAAAGACTTAAACATAAAAAATTACATGGTGAAGCTGGTTAATACAATCTGTGTGCCTGTGCTTAAAAACAGAGTGTAAATGAAATAATGAAGCCAGACTTCTCATGAGATTTATGACAGATTCAGGAGACAATTCAAAAGAGACATAGTTGTTATAGCCAAACCTCAAGAAAGGAGTTGCCAACACACTGAGGGTAGAGATTTTGAGTCCTTTATTGCCAGCGATCAAGAGCAAGCAATGCCAGGAAAACTCTTGACCCTGAATGGCGTAAGCAGGGGGTTTATAAAGGCAAAAACCACAAAAGCTTTACAATTATGGTTACATTCTTCGCAGAATATCTGGTTACAGTTGAGCAAGGGTTCAGTTAGATAAGGAACTTGCGGTTAGGGAGTTTCCAAATGCTGAGGGAGAACAAGGATGTGGCCTAGCAATTTCGGGAGGTTACAACAGTCACACATGATGGGGAATTTATATATGTAGACTGACAACTAAAATGGAGGATCTGTTACAAAATGGAGATATCTGTGTCAAGTTTTAGCAAAGCTAGTTTAGCAACAAAGCTGGTTTAGGAAAACTATCATAGATATTTCATCCTCTCTCACCCCTTATAGTTGTTCATAAGTCAGTGCATTGACTCTTCAATCATGGGTATAGAGTTATAGGGGATTCTCATATACATGAGTTTTACAGAGGTGATTTGCTGTTTGACAAAGCAAATAATCCAATTTAATATACAGGGTCCTATGAGTAGACTGAGGAGGAGAAGTATAAGAGATGTGGCCAGGCCAGTAATAAGAGTTGTTAGCTATGGGTTCCAATCAAACAAGGATTGGAACCAGGATTTATTATTTTCTCTTTCTTTCTGTCACTTGTCTAAATTTTCTCAGACCCTTTGGAGGATGTTTTTAATAACTCCTGATTTGTTTGTGTAAAAGCAACAAGATTCTCCAAGAGCTACACAGAGTCCTCCTTGGGGTAGAAAAAGTAAGTCTAGGCCTCTGTGATTTTGAAGGACAACCTCTGCCAGGGATTCTACCTGGTCATGGAGTTGGTTTATGGCAAATTGAAGGTTTTCTATGTCAGCATCAATTTCTTGTGCAAGGTTTGATAGACCTTGCTCTCCTTGGACCAAGGCGGTGTTGCTGAGTGCAGCCTTTCCAGCTACGCTTAACCCAATTAAGGTAGGCACCAGTAAGACCATGTTTCCAACAAAAAGCATGAGCAGGTAGAAGACCAGGAGGACTGAGCAAAAGGGACCTTCAGGGCCACTATAAGCATGTACCTGGGGAAGTACATGAACAGTAATACATAAGGTAGGCTTATTGTCTAATTTCTTAGTAGTACTACATTTTGTAAGGCCTATAGAACAGGCTAGCCAAGTGTTAACAGGAGTTACATAGGTCATGGATTCAGTCATGGTCAGGGCGAGAGACAAATTACAGACATCGGAATACGGAGAAGCCGTAAGTTTGAAAACTGAAGTTAAGAGACAGGAGACATACCACTTACATCTCCTATGGTAATGTGAATTGTTTCTAGTAGACATTTAGTTTTGTCAGTGCTACTGACAATAGGAGCTTCAACCCCTAGGCCCACATAGTAAGGGGGTTTTGACTTTAACAAAGCCAGCAATCTGAAGCTAATTGGTGTTGGGTAACATTAAGCAAGTGATGCATATTTGTTAACATGGGAGAAAGACTAGGAGCTTTCAGGACTGGTTTTAGAGGTTGTTGAGGTGACCCTGGGGTGGTGATTTGATTGGCAGGAGGCGGAGACTGATAATTACTGAACAAGGAGTCTTCTAGGTCTGCCAATGACCCTATTGGTTTGACCACGGTTCTGTAGGTGAATGCTCGCCATTGGATGGTGGATAAGGCAACATGGTTATAGACTCTTACATAAAGTCGTATGTACCAGGTGGAGCCTGTACTCCAAAAATAGTGGGGAGGATAGCTGACTTTTATGTACACAGGTGCCTGAGTGGGGTCTGGGCTGCTACCTCACCAAAGGGTGATTTTGTCAGTTTTATTAGGCCCCCCACTGTAGGTTGCAATGGTGATGCATTTCCAATCTGGGCAAAAGAAGTGATCAGCTTGATCACATCATCGGTCAGTGGGATTTCCAGGGCATAGATAAAAGTCTATACCTTGTAAGGGAAAGTAGTGTCCACCTTCAGGATACACAACCAGTGGGACATTAGATGGCCAGGATACATGCCTCATTGCTACTAGGTCAACAAGATCTGTTTTAAATAAGACCATGTCAGAAGGGGTGGTCTGGTTCTGGATATCTTTTATTATTATTATTATTATTTGAGTTGAAGTCTCACTCTGTCACCCAGACTGGAGTGCAGTGGCCGCTCCCCCAGCCACCGCAGCCTCGACCTGCTGGGCTCTGGCGATCCTTCTGCCTCAGCCATCCAAGTAGCTGGAACTACAGGCGCGTGCTACCATGCCTGGCTAATTTTTTGATTTATTATAGAGATGAGGTCTCATCATGTTGCCCAAGCGGGTCTCGAACCTACGGACTCAGGCAATTCACTCACCTCAGCCTCCCAAGGCATGGGATTACAGGCTGAGCCACCAAGCCCAGCCCGGCTAGTTTTTGATTTATTGTAGAGATGAGGTCTCGCCAAGTTGCCTGGGTGGGTCGCGAACCCGCAAGTTCAGGCAATCCACTCACCTCAGCCTCCCAAGGTGAGGGATTACAGGCTGAGCCACCGAGCCCAGCTAGTTTTGGATATCTAGCAGTTTTTCTGATGCAAAGGAGGTCAGAGAAAATGAAGAGATGTTGTTTTGGATTTCCTCATTAGGGAGATAGAGATGGGCTAAGAGGCAACACCAGAATGAGAGAGTCTTAGCTTGAAAGGGTTGGATCCAGGCGTGGCTGTCCATTGTTAGTCATCGTCTTTGGCCTCTTTGACTCATGAGTGATGAATCCAGGCTGGTATTTTATCAACCTTGAATGCTGTAGGAGTGGTGAGGATGATGTTGAACAGTCCTTTCCAGGCAGGAGTTAGTCCCTCTCTCTGGAACTTCTTGACGTAGAACAGGTCTCCAATTTGGAGAGGATGGCAAGGTATAGAGGATGGGGTTGGCAGGATGGCTTCAACGTTAGAGTGAACAGCAGCCTGGACCCGTTGGAGAGACTGATTAGTAATTTCCTCAAGAATGGGATCCCATAATCGGGGTAACAGAGAAGACGGTCTTCCAAAAATGATTTCATATGGGGTGAACCCAGCCTTGTGAGGGGTGCATTGGGCTCGAAGGAGGGCCAAAGGTAAAAGGCTTATCCATTTTCTACCAGTTTCTATTATTAATTTGGTTAAAGTAGTGTTTAGAGTTCAGTTCATGCGTTCTACCTGTCCAGAGTTTTGTGGCTGGTAGGCACAATGTAATTTCCAGGCTGGTAGTCAGTGCCTTGCTGACCAATTGGGCTATGGATGAGGTAAAGGCAGGATCATTATCAGAGCCAATGGAGAAAGGGAGCCCAAATATAGAAATAATTTCATTTAATAAAAACCTTGTGACCATAAGTGTGGTTTCATTTTTTGTGGCAAAAGCTTCAGTCTATACCGAAAAAGTGTTCACAAAAACAAGTAGATATGTGTAACTGCATGAGGTTCACAAAAACAAGTAGATATGTGTAACTGCGGAGGTTTTACCTCCGTAAAGTCCACTTCCCATGTTTCTCTGGGGCTTAGTCCCCAGGCCCTGATACTATTTGGTGGTTTTCATCCTTGTTTTGCATTTACTTGTGCACAAGCAGAGCATATGGCACCAGTGGTGTCAGTGAGGCTTCGTAGATCTTGGATGTAATAATATTGGCTTAGTATTTTGGTTAACTTGGTGCTTCCCAGGTGGGTAATAGCATGAAGTTGTTTTACCAGAGTTTGTCTGAGGGTGGTTAGGAGGATAATTTTGGAGTCTTTGGTTATCCATCATCCTGAGGAGTCCTTAAGTGCTTTTACTCGGTCAGCTTGTTCCTCTTCTTCTTGGGCATAGACAGGCTGTTTTGGAACCAAAGGAGCTGGATAAGTTTTAGTTAGCAGGATAGCAAGGGGCTCAATTGGAAGCTCCGTTGTTTCACAGGCCACCTGATCAGCTGGCGGTTTCCTATTGCCTCTGGAGTATCTGATTTTTGGTGTTTCCTGCAATGAATGACAGCTACCTCTTTGGGGGAGCCATATAGCCTCTAGGAGGGCTAGAATTTCCTCTTTGTTTTTTATAGTCTTAAACTATCATGATAAGAAGTGTTTGCTCTTTGTAAATCATGGCATGGGCATGGAGAGTAGCAAAATCATAACTGCAGTCAGTAAAAACCTTCACCCATTTTCCTGTTCCACAGTGCAAAGACTGGGTTAAAGCAATTAGCTCAGCCTTTTGGAAAGATGTGCCATTGGGCAAAGACTATGACCAGATTACACTGCAAACCATGGTTACTGTTGTACCAGTCTTACTAACTCCCCCTATTATCAGACTGCTGCCATCCGTGAACAGGTCAGCATCAGCCTGGCTTAAGGGAGTGTCCCAAAGATCAGGGCGACTGACTTGAGAGATGTCCAATACATCTTCACAGTCATGAACTGGTGTTTCCAGATTATCATCGGGCAGCAGAGCGGCTAGATTGAGGCTCTGAGTAGGATAGAAAATTAGTCTAGGTTGATCAAGTAGGAGGCTTTGATGTGTATATTTGATATCCAGTGGCCTGTGGCTTCCCATAACAGAGATTCTACAGCATGGGGGAACAGTTAGGGCCAAGTTTTGACCAAAGATTAGTTTGTCCACTTCCTTGACTAGTATGGTCATAGCAACAATGGCCTGAAGACAAGAGGGTTAGCCAGAGGCCACTGGGTCTAGTCTTTTTTACAAGTAAGTCACCAGTCACCTCCAGGTTCCTAAGGTCTGGGTAAGAACCCCCTTTTTGATTCCCCATTGTTCATGAATTAACAAGTGGAAAGGCTTTGTAACATCTGGGAGGGCCAAAGCCAGGGCTTGGGTAAGAGCTGTTTTTAACTGCTGGAACGCTTGTTCCTCAGTGGCAGTTCATGTCAGAGGTTGATTCCCTGCTGTGGCTGAATATAGGGGCTTGGCAATCTCAGCAAATTCCAGTATCCATAGCCAACAGTATCCCGCCACCCCCAGGAATTCCTGTGCCTGTTTTTTCAAGGTTGGGGTAGGGATTTGAAGGATAGCTTCCTTCTGGGCTGTGGTTAGGGCTCACTTACCCTCTTTTAGCTAGTATCCTAAATAGGAGACCTCAGTCGAGCAAATCTGTGCCTTTTTAGCCTATAAACGGTAGCCCTAGTCCTAGAGGAACTGTAACAAAGCTTTGGTACCTTTTAAACTAGTGTCCAAATCTGCCACTGTGAGCAAGAGATCCTCCACATACTGGAGCAGAGTACATTCAGGGTGTAGAGCACAGAATCCTGTCAGATCATGTTGTAAGGCTTCCCCAAAGAAAGTTGTTGAGTTCTTGAAACCTTGTGGTAACCGGGTCCATGTCAGCTGACTGACAGTCAGGATCTGCCTGTTCAAAGGCAAAGATGGGTTGACTGACAGGGGACAAAGGGCTAGAGAAGAAGGCAACTTTTAAATCCAGCACAGTGTACACCTGATGTTGAGGGGTAAGCAAGCTGAGTAATGTGTATAAGTTGGGAACCGCAGGATGGATGGATTCAACCTGCTTATTTACTTCTCTTAAGTCCTGAACAGGCTGGTAGTCAGATATTCTTGGCTTTTGGACTGGTAAAAATGGAGTATTCCAAGCAGATTGACAAGGTGTTAGAATATTAGCAGCTAAGATTTTTTTTTTAATGTGAGGAAAAATTCCTTTCTGGACCTGCAAACTTATAGGGTATTGATGAACACAAACAGGGGTGGTTGATGCCAACAGACTTACCATGACTGGAGGGTGATGTTTTGCCAATCCTGGTGGGTTGGTCTGTGCCCAGACTGAAGGAATTCCCATTGTAACTGTAAAAGTAAGCTTGACAGGGTATTCTCAGTGGAGGATTTAGGAGTGGTTAAGAGATATTCTTTAGAAAGTGGGACAGTTAGAAGCATGTGATAGGCAGTGGGAACAAACAACTCAATTTTATCGGGGGAAAACACAATGGTAGCTCTTAGCTTTTGGAGCAATGGCTCATCAGAGGGAATGGGCAGTTCGGAGCTATGAGGAATGAGTGGGTGACCCAATTCTGTCCTAAATCCATAGTTCAGTTAGAAGTAAATTTGCAGTTGATAATTGTCCCTGTTACCCCTTTAACCAAGATTTGTTTGTAGGACATAGGTCCCAATGGTGACTTTAGGACAGTTCTGACAGTTCTGCCCTGGTGTCCACCAAGAGTTGGACAGGGTGGCCCCCAATAGCAGTAGTTACCATGGGTTTTTGGGATTCTAAGGCAAAAGAGCTCCGGCCTCCTCAGTCCAAATCATTTTCAGTCCCGCCTGTGGCAGGCAAGACCAGAACTGGCTTGGGGTCCTCAGCCTTCAGGTGATGGGGGCAATCCTTTTTCCAGTGGCCAAGTTCATTTCAGTAAGCACATTTGTTTTTAGCCAAGGGGGATCGCGCCATAACTTTCGGGTTGTTTTCAGGTCCTCCTTTTCATTGTTGTGGTGGCCTAGAGTCTGACCTGGAAGCCTATAGAGTGGTTATCAGTATTTTGACCAGGTGTTTTGCAGTCTTCTCCACCACCTGCACCCCTGTTTCTGTTTTTTGGTGTCCTGATTGTTGAATACCTTTTGAGCCACCTCAAGCAGTTGGGAAATGTTCATTCCTGCAAATCCCTGTAGCTTTTGCAAGCTTTTCCAGATATCTGGAGCTTCCTGAGCCACAAATGCCAAATTGATAGCTCGAGCATTCTCAGGGACCAAGGGATCAAACAGGTTATAGGTATGAAAAGCCTACTGAAGGCATTCAAGAAATACCCACAGAGATTCCGTGGGACCCAGGAGAATCTCAGTAGTTTTAGAGAGATTGATAGGTTTGTAGGCTGCCTCTCTCAACCCAGCTAATAGAGTCCATGGTTAGTATCTAAGGCCCTGGACCCTACTGAAGTGTTGGGGGCCAAGTATGGATGGGAAAAAGGGAAAACCTCATTCAAGATTTCCTGACGTTCTTCCTCTGTACCAGCAGTGGATGCTAGGACAGATTTCTTTTCTTTCTTTTTTTTTAATCAATATTTTTTATTATGGTTTTGTGGGGTACAGTTAAGGGTTAGGTGTACAATTATGTTTCATTCAGGCAC